>NC_135213.1:40636699-40699199 GCF_052324685.1 Brachyhypopomus gauderio
TTAGAGGTGGGGGGAGGGGTTAGGGTTAGGGGTTAGGGTTGGGGTTAGGGGTTAGGGTTGGGGTTGGGGTTAGGGTTGGGGTAAGGGGTTAGGGTTGGGGTTAGAGGTTAGGGGTAAGGGGTTAGGGTTGGGGTTAGAGGTTAGGGGTTAGGGGTTAGGGGTAAGGGGTAAGGGTAGGCAGGCCCCCACCCCATATCCCAGGCCTCATAATGCTTATTGACTCTTCTACCACTTTCATTTGCCCAATAATATGAGCTTTACGCAAGCCAGCTATCCATCATTGTCAAGCAGCTTAACTGCTCTCTCTCTCTCTCTCTCATTCTCTCTCTCTCTCTCTCTCATTCTCTCTCTCTCTCTCATTCTCTCTCTCTCTCATTCTCTCTCTCTCTCTCATTCTCTCTCTCTCTCTCTCTCATTCTCTCTCTCTCTCTCTCTCTCTCTCTCTCCTTCCTATTCTATGTCTTGCTCTCTCTGAAGTGGTGGCTAAAGAAACAGGGACACATACAAGCCAGTTTAAATCTACCTCTGCTTATATCTGTGCCAGAGCTGAAACCCAGAGTCATTCATCAGTGCTTTTCATGGACTTGAGTTTATAGACCATATCTGCATTCCTTTGGTGATTTAGCTTCCATCAGCAAAACGTAACATCGCAAATCAATAGCACCAGGGGCATTTACTAAGGGCCCAGCCTAGAGCTGGGGGGCTGGCTCATCTTATTTGTTTATTTGTGTTTGTTTATTTATTTGTTTACATAATGCAGCTGGCACTGCAGCCGTGCTGTTTTACACACCTTTTTTGTATCATCCTGCACAAATTGTCAAACATGCAGATATAAATGTACCTGTCTTTGTGAGGACTTGTGGTCTTTGTGTGGACTTGTGGTCTTTGTGTGGACTTGTGGTCTTTGTGAGGACTTGTGGTCTTTGTGTGGACTTGTGGTCTTTGTGAGGACTTGTGGTCTTTGTGTGGACTTGTGGTCTTTGTGAGGACTTGTGGTCTTTGTGTGGACTTGTGGTCTTTGTGAGGACTTGTGGTCTTTGTGAGGACTTGTGGTCTTTGTGTGGACTTGTGGTCTTTCTGTGGACTTGTGGTCTTTGTGTGGACTTGTGGTCTTTGTGAGGACTTGTGGTCTTTGTGTGGACTTGTGGTCTTTGTGTGGACTTGTGGTCTTTGTGAGGACTTGTGGTCTTTGTGTGGACTTGTGGTCTTTGTGAGGACTTGTGGTCTTTGTGTGGACTTGTGGTCTTTGTGAGGACTTGTGGTCTTTGTGTGGACTTGTGGTCTTTGTGAGGACTTGTGGTCTTTGTGTGGACTTGTGGTCTTTGTGTGGACTTGTGGTCTTTGTGAGGACTTGTGGTCTTTGTGTGGACTTATACAAAGCAAATATATAAAATTATGTGCATACATAGTCTCTCACTAACACACACACACACACACACACACACACACACACACACACACAGTCAGAAAGAGAGCGAGGGAGAGAGAGAGAGGTTGACTAATCTCCTACACTAACACTAATCGCACCCAAAGGCAGCAGAAACAGAAGCGTCTCCAGTGCCTCCCATGGACCAGACACCAGCTTGTTCTCCCGTGAGCAACAGAACAGACTCTGCAGAAAATCACAACAGCAAAGAGACTGAGAGAGAGAGACTGAGAGAGAGACTGAGAGAGAGAGACTGAGAGAGAGACTGAGAGAGAGACTGAGAGAGAGACTGAGAGAGAGAGACTGAGAGAGAGACTGAGAGAGAGACTGAGAGAGAGACTGAGAGAGAGAGACTGAGAGAGAGACTGAGAGAGAGACTGAGAGAGAGACTGAGAGAGAGACTGAGAGAGAGAGACTGAGAGAGAGCCACAGCACTGCAGCAGATGAGAGGCCCTCAGCGCATGAATTAAACATGGGTGGCTCACAGGACGCACATCCTTAGCTTAATCGCATGGCATTTGTCCTAATTAAAGCAAACACTCTTTTGAACACTGGAGTGTTCAAATAAAAGTCAAGTTGCCTTCACTGAGTAGTGGAATGCAAATGGCGTCAGAAATGACTAAACACATTTTCTCCCACGCAGAGCTTTCCAAAGTATAGGCAACTTTGCCACTGAGTCAAACATTTTTGCGAACACCTCAGGCAAGTAACTGGGTCCCATCTGTCCCACACATGTAGATGCTGTGTTGTTCAACAGGAGGTTCCAGCCATGTCAATAAAGCCTCTTAAATATTACTGTACACCGCTAGTTTAATCAGGAGCATTTAGCAGAAGGAGTGTGTAACTGTAGGCTCATATTTCTGTTTCCTTGTACAAGTTACTGTAATGCTAAGCGATTACAGTAACTGCAGGTGAATGAGTGATTTTTCTTCTGGCCAAATCCATAATTGGTGTCAAACGGACAGTCCAGGGATGAACGGCACAAAGGAGGGCAAAATAGAAACAATGGGAATATCTCACACGTGTGAAACCAAAACTGACAAAAACCACAGAGACACGGAGCATAGTTCAAGTAATGATGACCAGTAATCAGACAGAGAAAACACACGTTTTAAAGACACACAGACGAGACCAATTTGGGGTGGAGAAAACAAAACAAGGGGCTAAAACAGAAAGAGAATTTAAACAAAGGATCACGACACAGGTTGCCAAGGGAACCACGATGGCGGAGGAGTCCTTGAAATGTTCATCAAGGTCAGTTGATGACCTCACAACACTGCTGCACCTGATACACTCTTACTCGCCCAAAAACTACTCTCATCCCAATAATATCCCAATATCCCAGTACCATGCCACTCAGTCCTGTTCCCATAGTACTGTTACTGACAGGAGATTATCACTGACATGCAGTTACCATGAAATAATCACCTTACTGTCATGCCATTTCCATGACACGATCACACCAGTGGGTTCCTACAAGACTCATCACAACATTTGAATGCAGTGTAGCGTCTAGCATCTCCAATCCAATAACAACAAACCGAATGTTTCTCCTCTTCCCACAGTGTCCACCCAACCATCATTCCTCATCATTCTGCACTGTGAACCATGAAGGATGTTCATATCGTGCAGTAATCTGTTGCACATGCCTTTACAATGTTACTTGACATTTGATTTACTTTTTAAAAATATTTAATATTATTTAACTTTTTTGTTTTACTCAGTGAAGTTGTAACACATTCTGAAACATAACATCAAGGTGGCTTAGTTGTAATATAGCATACATTTCCAATTAAACATTTTCAAAAATATTTTAAAATGTTATGTTTGCTTTTTTTTGCTATTTTAACTCAACTATTTTAAAGCCCCATAAGAAGGTGGTATCGGGCTGTTATAGACTGTTATTTCAGAGCAGTATTTTAGGTCATTTCTAGCAGCTGGAATAGCTGGACCAGTTTTGATGAAACCAGACATTCTTCATGATCGATAGTAAGAAAAGCCATTTGTGCAAGACCTGAAACCTTCGATCCAAGCGGACAGTGTAGTCCTAGAGTTCATTCTTGTCATCACCTGACAAGTTCTTCTAAGGAAGCTGTCATGTACAGTGTAGGGCTGTCTGGAGTATGACTTGGAATTTCTGTTTTGTGCTTTATATTGAGACTGTAAAGTCCTTTCAGTGTTTGATGCCGTGTGTTGTTTCATCGGTCATGTGTTATTTTACTGATGGTATTGCGTGTCATTCTTAGCTCCTCCCCCACCTGTCAATGTAGGACCTTTTTTCTTCTAATCCCGCCTTTGTTTTCGTTTCTATGGTTTCACTTCCCTGTTTATTGGTTTCAGCTTATTCTTGTTTCCTGGTTCGTTTAGTTTTGTACTTAGTTCCTTATTTTCCCCACTACACGTTTGTAGGTCGATGTGTCATGGTGGTTTATGTTATTCCAAGTCTTCTATTCTTGGTTATGTCCTGCGTGTTAGCATTTTAGCGTATGTATACTCTGTGTGTTTTATAGTCTTGGTTGTCTGCATCTACATTTTGTGTATAATATGTGCTTGTCATGTTAATTTAGGTCTGTGCTAGTAATCCTCATTTTGTATAGTTTGTTCTTCTTTTGTATGATTTTAATTCTTGGTTTGTATTGGCGTTTTTATTTAAATAATAGCGTGTTCTCCGTGTTAGTACAGTAGGGGTTAATGGAGAAGTTCAGGTGCCCCCCTGCGTCCCCATCATAGCTGCGCTGTGTCTGTAACGTTGTGATGGGAAGTTCGTTTCTCCTTTTACTGGATATACAGTGTAAACACAACAGCACTGTAGGCCATGGGCTGGAAGTGACACGTGTACCTCTTACAGACGAGTCCAGGAAAAGTCTGATATCATTGTTCTGCCACTAACAATCTCTCTCCCTGCACCTCAACAACAAAAAAACACCTGATAGAATCAAGAAAGGCCAACACATTTCTCATATAACCTAAAGAGGCAGCTCCTGGTATCAGCTTGTGACACTTTGGCACTCGATAACAAATTAGCTCGTTGTCCTACACAGCGTGAGGAATAATTAGGTTGGTCTTGATGGATTGCATTATATCTAATTGCTACACTTTTGTCTTTAATTTGTGGGCTTCTCAATTCCTGGTGTTTTTAACTATGCACTGTTTAGAGTTTTCAGCTTGGCAGACCTTAAAGGAGTGTTGCAGTTTTAAAATATCAAAGTGATGACCCTTTCTGCTAGACTTCCTGCAAAGCTTCAAGATGTGGTAGCAAATTTGAGAACTCTGTCTGATTCAAAGAACTTTTAGATATTCAAATCAACAGCGCATAACCTGCTTGAACATGTTTTGAAGACCTAATTAATTTGTTTACCTTGTCATTGTAAGGGTCATAAGATAATAGTCAATCAGGGATCTTCCAGCATCTAGAGCAATAAAAAACTACACAAGACTGTACGACTCTGGGGGGAAAAATATTAGGACGGCATAGTGTAGCTTAATTGAACTTTCTGAGTATATGCAAATGACTTTGTTTTAAAAGCGACTGGAAGGTTAATTGAGGAGTATTCCGTCTCATGGTAGTGGGAGATGCTTCAGGGCAAAGAGCTAATGATCTTTTATGGTGGGACGACTGTGTGTTGTCATTCAGAGTCAATGTCAGTGTGCACCTTTGCCACAAGAATAAGTAAATCCCAAAGAATTTGTGTAGAGTTTGTTGGCTACCTTACAAAAAAATCCTGCATAGTTCTCCATAAAAATGTTTATTCATATACATATTTACACACACTGAAAACCAAAGACACATACACAGTTGCATAAACGTATTTATGCATGCACAGAACGCCCATTAATGTGAACTGATTTATTATTTCTAGGCACATATTCTCTATTCCATTATGCATCAGCCAGTAAACATTCATTTATTTACTTTATCACCATTGCTGTTTTCTCCCCCCGTTTGTTAAGTAAAAGGAAACTAAGGATCCTGTATGTTGTAGACACTGAAGCGTGATGGTGGTATTAACGTGCGGATGAGAGTGAGTGGGACAATGTTTCTTAACAGGTGCCAATGATGCACATTTAGAATACTGGTTAACTCGCCCTGTCATTTAGAATACTGGTTAACTCGCCCTGTCATTTAGAATACTGGTTAACTCGCCCTGTCATTTAGAATACTGGTTAACTCGCCCTGTCATTTAGAATACTGGTTAACTCGCCCTGTCATTTAGAATACTGGTTAACTCGCCCTGTCATTTAGAATACTGGGTAACTCGCCCTGTCATTTAGAATACTGGTTAACTCGCCCTGTCATTTAGAATACTGGGTAACTCGCCCTGTCATTTAGAATACTGGTTAACTCGCCCTGTCATTTAGAATACTGGTTAACTCGCCCTGTCATTTAGAATACTGGGTAACTCGCCCTGTCATTTAGAATACTGGTTAACTCGCCCTGTCATTTAGAATACTGGGTAACTCGCCCTGTCATTTAGAATACTGGTTAACTCGCCCTGTCATTTGAAGTTCTGTCTTCCAAAGTGCAGAATGCCACAAGAACTTCCTGCACAACTTTGACAGGAAGGTACAAGACACATAAAACACAGGAAGGTACAAGACACAAAAAACACAGGAAGGTACAAGACACAAAAAACACAGGAAGGTACAAGACACATAAAACACAGGAAGGTACAAGACACAAAAAACACAGGAAGGTACAAGACACAAAAAACACAGGAAGGTACAAGACACATAAAACAGGAAGGTACAAGACACATAAAACACAGGAAGGTACAAGACACATAAAACACAGGAAGGTACAAGACACATAAAACACAGGAAGGTACAAGACACATAAAACACAGGAAGGTACAGGACACAAAAAACACAGGAAGGTACAAGACACAAAAAACACAGGAAGGTACAAGACACATAAAACACAGGAAGGTACAAGACACATAAAACACAGGAAGGTACAAGACACAAAAAACACAGGAAGGTACAAGACACATAAAACAGGAAGGTACAAGACACAAAAAACACAGGAAGGTACAAGACACATAAAACACAGGAAGGTACAAGACACATAAAACACAGGAAGGTACAAGACACAAAAAACACAGGAAGGTACAAGACACATAAAACACAGGAAGGCACAAGACACATAAAACACAGGAAGGTACAAGTCACATAAAACACAGGAAGGTACAAGACACAAAAACACAGGAAGGTACAAGACACATAAAACACAGGAAGGTACAAGACACATAAAACACAGGAAGGTACAAGACACAAAAAACACAGGAAGGTACAAGACACATAAAACACAGGAAGGTACAAGACACAAAAAACACAGGAAGGTACAAGACACATAAAACACAGGAAGGTACAAGACACATAAAACACAGGAAGGTACAAGACACAAAAAACACAGGAAGGTACAAGACACATAAAACACAGGAAGGTACAAGACACATAAAACACAGGAAGGTACAAGACACAAAAAACACAGGAAGGTACAAGACACATAAATACACAGGCAGCAACACACAAACCAACTAAAGAATGAAGACCAGGTCACTCGTGATGAATGAGTGAAGCCTGATGACACCAATGACCCATGACCTTTTAAAACACCTGTACAGCAGGTGGAGGAGAGAACAGCTGCGGGTGGTGTCATAGCGATGAGTGAGGGGGCAGGTGGGGCAGAAGGGGCAAGTGGGGCAGGTGGGGCAGGTGGAGCGATAGCAGAAAGGGTGGGCACCATCTCTTACAAGTCAATGAAACACACACACATGGAAACTTCAATCCAGCACAGACGGTATTGAGAATAGAAAATTAATCATGACTTTTCCAAACATTTTAATGTAGAGAAATACTGGAAAAAAGGAAATGAAGTTTGCAAAGCTAGTGAACCCAATACAGCACCAGCAAATGTCCTTATATGAACCTTATATAACAACTCATCCAGACGAATAAAGAACAAAAACAAACACCTCCCTAAAGCAATATGAGCTCAGGAGAACTGCATGTGTAGGCCAACGACAGCCATGACTTCTGATCAGCTCTCCCCAGTAACTAAGGTAGCAGTTACCTCATACCTCTTATTTAACTCCACCCTCCGCCCAAGACAGTGGAGAAAAGCAACAATCTGCCTGCAGACCGTGTTGGTCCTCCAGAGGTTTACCTGCATGAATGTGAGGAGCCTGCTGTGTGCAGACCAACCAGCTCACACTGACCTGTGAGAGCAGGAACAGCCGTGTTGTGTCTCTACCCAAGGGCTTATGGTACAGCGTGCATTGTGTAAGGTGCTTCAGACCACTAATGTCTTTTTTATGACAAAAACATTTACTAACCATCTGACCACATCTGCATGTCCTGGGGTATGAATGTGTGTGTGTGTGTGTGTGTGTGTGTGTGTGTGTGTGTGTGTGTGTGTGTGTGTGTGTGTGTGTGTGTGTGTGTGTGTGTGTGTGTGTGTGTAAAAGAAAGTGACTGTGTTGCATTTTTGCTATTATTGTGGCGACAAACGTTTGGATAAAAATAAGAAACACTGAATGCATTTAAAAATATCGTTTTCATTTTAAAACCTAAAAGAGCAGAAAGATTCTCTAGATGCATAGCAATATTCATCTAAGGTCACAGAGATCTGACATCCATACATCCCCTTGTAGCTACAACCTGTAGGTGTATGGGTAGAGATTTCATGAACAGATACATTAATAGCAGACACTGTAATCCAAAGCAAATGACTATATTTACAAGTACTCTGGAAACCTAGAGACACAGAGAACGTCTCGGTTGCCATTCACAGTTTAAGTTAACCATGCACGAATGGTCCATTACTGACCGCAGAAACACTGTTGGCTGGATATGTTTTTGTGGCAGACATTTCTGAGTCTATTATTGACATTAACACAAGGCAACAGTGACACAAACGCTCTGTCCCTGATAAAGCTGAATCACCAAACTCCCACAAGCCGCCCTCCACCATGTCAGTGGAAATGCTGTTAAAAACGGCCCATCGACTCAACAATTCATGGTCGGCAGTCGGCAGTGTAGTCAGATACTGACCGTTAGTGAGTGTGGTACAATGTGGATGACACGTGGCTGATGCTGGCATCATGATGGCCACGGTCTCTTATTGTACACCAACAAAAGGAACTTATAAAGACATAAACACAACAATGTGGCTAATGAGATTAGATATAAGAAAGACTTAGTGTGTGTGTGTGTGTGTGTGTGTGTGTGTGTGTGTGTGTGTGTGTGTGTGTGTGTGTGTGTGTGTGTGTGTGGTTGTCTGTGTCTGTCTCTTCTCCTGCTAAAGCATGACGTCCATGCTGTGGTTCTAATTTGACTGGCTTGTTGTCAGTACTGGGGAATCAGGAACAGTGGAATCTATGTTTGCTTCATGTGAATATTTGACTTGTTTGCTCTCAGTCAGAATGTGCAGCTGTGCCTCAGTGAGCTCACTGCTGCCCCCGCTGGCCTGGCCTCTCCCTCTCCCTCCCGAGAGCCTCGACCACGTCTGCCTTTTTCTCTGGGCAAGCTGCATTCACTGAAATGTGCCGTGTCAATGCGTTTCCATGTGTTTTATTAATCACTCTCATCAGGTAGAGGCTGCCACAGCTTACAGGCGTTTATGGGCCTGACGCAGCGTTTTGCTCATGCTTTAGTTTACTAATGTTTGATGCATTTTTATGTTTGAAGAGTCCTAATGTGATCAGTTCACTGTAATTTAGTTTAGTGTCTAGTTATGATTCAGAACAGTGTTAGTAAGCGTTAGTGGCTGATAGATTCAGAGCTAGCTGTGCTAGTGTCCTCTTTGCTCATTTCACAGTGGAGATCTTGTGGTGATAAAGGTGAAGTCACTTCCTCTTAGATCTAATTGATTAAATAATGCTTTTTAAAAATTTGAACATTGTAAATGAGCCTGTGAAAATATGAAGATGACATTATGCACAAACCAAACACATGTTACAAATGGGAGAAACATTATTACGTGATTATGTGATCGCTGCAGTTTAGTGGTTTTATGAACATGGATTTGTTCCTGATAAACTGGTCATTTCCACACAGGCACCCTTCTCCACCTACCCTAGAGTCCTGCACCCTAGATTCCTACACCCTAGAGTCATACACCCTAGAGTCCTGCACCCTAGAGTCATACACCCTAGAGTCCTACACCCTAGAGTCATGCACCCTAGAGTCCTACACCCTAGAGTCCTACACCCTAGAGTCATACACCCTAGAGTCCTGCACCCTAGAGTCCTGCACCCTAGAGTCATACACCCTAGAGTCCTGTACCCTAGAGTCCTACACCCTAGAGTCCTGCACCCTAGAGTCCTACAACCTAGAGTCCTGCACCCTAGAGTCCTGTACCATAGAGTCCTACACCCTAGAGTCCTGTACCCTAGTCCTACACCCTAGAGTCCTGCACCCTAGAGTCCTGTACCCTAGAGTCCTGCACCCTGGAGTCCTGCACCCTAGAGTCCTGCACCCTAGAGTCCTGCATCCTCTTTGCCCTCTGTGTATTACATAAAAACATGTGAATTCCATACACCACTGTCCATTCATCCAAATGGGACGTGAAGTTAAGAGTCTGAATGGATTGGTGGACTGACCCTGAGAGTGATGTGATTGGTGGACTGACCCTGAGAGTGATGTGATTGGTGGACTGACCCTGAGAGTGATGTGATTGGTGGACTGACCCTGAGAGTGATGTGATTGGTGGACTGACCCTGAGAGTGATGTGATTGGTGGACTGACCCTGAGAGTGATGTGATTGGTGGACTCACCCTGAGAGTGATGTGATTGGTGGACTGACCCTGAGAGTGATATGATTGGCTGGATCAAAGACACCTGATGGTTTCACCCCCCCAACAAACACTATGAACCTCCCAGCCTCTATCTGTTTAATATATGGGACTTTATTACAGTGTTCTAGTCTTGGCACAAAGCAGATGAATGCCGAGTGAGGATGAAGTGTAGTGAGATGAAGGGAGAAGATACTTCCACCTCCTCTCACGTGGCCCTTGGTCATGGTGATCATACACAGTGCTTCAGGATTTAAGTGACTGTCCTGTAAAACAGTGTTCACGGTTTTCGCACTGTACTCAAAAACACTGGATCTGAAACGGAAAAAAATGCGATTACACGAAAGGGCACCATGTCAGCTTTAAGTCAATATTTACATCTATACTGAATGAATTACAGATGAAAAATTGCTCTTTTAATACATATTTCCCCATCTTAAGATGCCGAATTAACATAATCCAAAATAAAAATGTCATGTTGGGTACTTGCCAGTGACCGTGTACCCTAGAGTGGTGTACACCACACCGCAGGGAGTCCTGCAGACATTACCCGACACCGAGACACTTCCCCAGACGTGCTCTGTCACACTTGGGACATTTCAATGTTCAGCCATGTCTTATTAGGTGGGGCTGCAGATGGTCAATGGAACGCATATTTAGTTGATCAGATAACTTACCTATTCAAGAAGATTGTGATTGTTGTCATGTTTTGGGTTAATTATAAATGTGCTGCAAAGCAAACACTTTCCCTGTCTTTACATTCCTCTGATGGGTCTCAGTAGATTCCGGATGGTTCTGTACCCAGTGCCAGAGGCAATAATTTGATTAAAGATAGGTGAGCCGGTTCCATTGGCTTGTCATTTGTTTCCGGAGTGTTTGTCTGTTTCATGTGTCTGTTCCATCATTCTGACTGGTCTTGTCTTCAATCCTCTGCAGAATGTTTGTGCATGTTTTGGAAAACTATAATCCAGCTTGTTCTTGAGGCTTACTAGTGGTTAACATCTAGAAAACCTTCAGGGTGTTTACATTTTACACATTTGGCTGAAACTTATCCACAGTGACTTATAATTTTCAATCATGTTACAGAGACAGGCGAGTGTAGTGTTAGGAGTCTGGCCCAAGGACTCTTAGTGGTAGAGCACAGCACATGCATTGTTAGGGTTAAGAGACTTTTGAGTGTTACGGGTAAAATTGAACCAGTCTGGTAGTTTGGTTAGAGATGCTGAATTGGTGAAGTGGTAAATTGCTTAACCTGTACAAGGAAAAATAAATATGAAAACTAAATAAATCTCCTAATGTCACAGCAGTGTCAGGGACCCGTGACTCATCTTTAAACACATTATTATTACCAAGGATTTCCCTTTCAGTTTTAATACACTTTTGTATCTGTGGTCGATGGGGTAGATTTTCTTATTATTTTTTATTTTATTATTTTTTTAAAGGTTAAAAGGACATTAAAGAACATGTTTTTGCATCACTGGCAAAGCAGAGCTAGTAGACATGTTGGAAAGATTGTGCTTGATTATGGTTTAGGTTTACTTCATGCAAAAAAATGGAATAAATACAAAAAAATTTCAGGGAAGCTAGATTATTTGAAGAAATCAACTATTCATGCATGATAATGTTACGCTCTCAAGAGAGAGTGAAATGTCTGATCTGGAGAGCATGAAAGTTTTACTTGTTAACTGTACCCGTTTTCAAGGAGCTGCCTTGAAGATGAATATAGGACACATCTTCATACCACGCACACAGACAGAGAGAGAGATCCACACGGCATATTAAACACAACAACAATAACAACAAAAGAACCCTTCTGTTTCCATCCGGTGCCTTGTGAATTTTATTTCTGCGTTGATCACGCACGGCTTTAGTCGACTCTGCTCAGGTCTCTTTCACTCGGCTGCATTCTCCTGCACACAAAATAAATGCCCACTGTGAGTCATTTCTCCAGTGTGTGAATATCATGTCAGTTAGCATAACCATAAGTCACGAGGAAAAGAAATTCACTTTAAAGAAATGGCTGTCATTCACCATTCCCTGCTAATCTGCACTGTATGTCAGCGCTCGAGACAATGTTTCAGATGACGGCAAATTTACATGAGTCATTTTAATCAACCTTCTAGTGGCAGATGTGTGGGGGAAGAGTGCATGCAAACGTATTCATTTCCTGTGTGGCATCAAAGAGTGTGTTCACAGAGCTGCTGTACAGGCGCAGAATGAGGACTCGCTGGACGTGTGTACCACCGAGTGCTCTCAAACATCAAACGCTTCTTTCTTTTCAGCTGTTGAATTGTCATAACCATGTTAGTATGCCAGGCAGCAATCACTAACAGATAAAAAGAAGGTTATTTATAGAGACAAAGACTACTGTCTTAGGAGCATAATTTAGTTATTGCTTCAGTCTTCTTACTACACACAGTATCCAAAAAAATTTGCAAAGGGCAATGTCCAAAGAGGAGATGTCGCAATGTCCACAGGGGGGTGTGGCAATGTCCAGAGAGGGGGTGTGACCAGAGAGGAAGCCTGTCACAGCCATTGCATGGCGCAGTGATTTCAGCGCGTCACAGCTAATGGCGATGACGCTCGTAAGGTAGGAGCAGGTCCCTCAGGTGGTGGAGAAAGAGACGGACAGCAGAGGTGCTCGTCTTCTTAAAGGCCAAACATCACAGCCTGTGTTGTCACACTTAGTGCCCGGGCTTTGTGGAAGGAAGAATCGAGAGGAAGGCAACCTCACTTTCTCCCTCGCCATGGAGGAATGACATATGAGCGTGACAGGATGGAAGGTGGGGGCTTGGATACTTGTAGCCCACACACACACACACACACACACACACACACACACACACACTCTGACGCCTTGTCTCTGTAGTTGCCTGTCCAAGTGCCCTGAAGGATGTAGGCAAGAAGCGCACGCTATAGAGGACGTCTCACTTGTCAACGTGTCACTGAGAGAGAAACAAGCCATCCATTGTATTGCAGAAGCTTCTACATCAGAGGTGGAATTCCTTTTGTCTCTGTCCTTATAAACTATGTTTTGTTCATTTAAATAAATTCCACATACCTACATAATGTATAACCAAGGTTTAGACACTGGATAGACACGGAATACTATGGCCAACAGGGCAGTATAATCCATATACACAATGCTAAGTATAGACACTGCTGCTGAATTAAAAGCAGTACAGTTTTGCTAACCAAACATGAAGAGTATTACTCTTTCTGCATCACGCCCACAGGGTGTGTGTTTGTGCACGGATGTGGTCTGGATGTGTTTCCAGTATTTGAGTGTGGAATGGTACATGTGGCAAGAGCGATTGCCTCTTTACTCCTTTAATGTGCTGTTTCACTCACCACACGCAGTTTCTTTTCCACACGGAGTGGTGGTAGAATCATGTGGAGTTTATGTAATGGCTACCGGTTAGTGAGTAATATTTTGTTGGAGTGTTTTTTTTAATATATATATATACTCTCCCAAATAACAGATAACATTTCTGAACTTTTTGATATTATGGGACTTTCTGGGACTCATTTGAAAACTGCAAGTGACAAAAGATTCTCTTTTATATATTGATGGTGTTTGATGGTATTTGAACAGAGGAAGACACAAGTACACCCATAAAAACAGTGAGACAGGAGTGTGTGTGTGTGTGTGTGTGTGTGTGTGTGTGTGTGTGTGTGTGTACGTGTGTGTGTGTGGCACAAAACTCTTCCATATCTAATGTAGGCCATGTTGCATTGCTGTTTGGTCTGTGAGTTTGTAGCTTATTGAGTTCCATTACTATAAAATCGATCACTGCACATATAAATGCAGAAGAAAAGTGATCACACAGCTGCTGCATAACTGCCTTCCTCTGCCGCTCTGCTGTGGGGTTACTGATGTTGAAGAGATCTTCACATCTCACAGACCCACCCTGCCCCCGCCCCCCCCCGTCATGCCCGACCCCCCCACGCCCCACCAGACTACTGTTTAGCTTGTTTAGCTTGTATTATCTCTAGTTCTTCTCTTGTTTAGCTTGGATTATCTCTAGTTCTTCTCTTGTTTAGCTTGGATTATCTCTAGTTCTTCTCTTGTTTAGCTTGGATTATCTCTAGTTCTTCTCCTGTTTAGCTTGGATTATCTCTAGTTCTTCTCTTGTTTAGCTTGGATTATCTCTAGTTCTTCTCTTGTTTAGCTTGGATTATCTCTAGTTCTTCTCTTGTTTAGCTTGGATTATCTCTAGTTCTTCTCCTGTTTAGCTTGGATTATCTCTAGTTCTTCTCTTGTTTAGCTTGGATTATCTCTAGTTCTTCTCTTGTTTAGCTTGGATTATCTCTAGTTCTTCTCTTGTTTAGCTTGGATTATCTCTAGTTCTTCTCTTGTTTAGCCTGGATTATCTCTAGTTCTTCTCTTGTTTAGCTTGGATTATCTCTAGTTCTTCTCTTGTTTAGCTTGGATTATCTCTAGTTCTTCTCTTGTTTAGCCTGGATTATCTCTAGTTCTTCTCTTGTTTAGCCTGGATTATCTCTAGTTCTTCTCTTGTTTAGCTTGGATTATCTCTAGCTCTTCTCTTTTCTCCAAATCTTCCCTTCCCCATGTCACACCGTCTTGCTGAGCTCATTTGAAAGCCTCATCCATTTTTCTACTTTTGGTTAATGTCAGACTGACTAGCAAATATGAGCTTGACATTGTTAAGCTAAGCTTGTAGCTAGTGTTCAAAATATGTTAAGTCTATTTCTGTGGTAAAAAAAAAATAAAATAAAATGAAAGAACTCTACAGATGCATACTGGGGGCTCACAGCATAATGATGGAAAGCCCAGTGTGTTGGAAAACGTAGCCCTCCAGGGTGCTGCTCACGTGCCTCACGTGTAAACTCCTCACACGTTACCCCTCTGTGAAATCTTTGGCTCTGAATGAGTTTCTTCATAGACTCCCAGACCGACGCCACCTGGCCCACCTGTTGACCTACAGGTTTAACTTTGAATTATGGCCATATATACACCAGATGAGAAGCATTAGGTCATCAGTGTTGGCTCACGTGTGTCAACAGTGTCTGTACGTGAGCTGTGTGGCCACGTCTGTAAATCAGCCTCATGTTTATTGATCCGTTACACCACCGTTAGCCTCTTTATCAGCCGTGAAATGGCCTTCTGTCTCTCTACCTGCCCAAGTCTGCCAGTTTAATTCTGCTATGGGCTCCTATGTGCTTGATTCATTAAGGTAATAAAGTGCCTTACAACACGGAGAGATCAGCTCAGTGAAATGTGCTTGACTAGAATGCAATAATAAAATGTTTTCTCTGTACGCACAGTGGATATGGCCATCAGTATCATTAATTGGTTGATATAACTGGTGATTTACTAACACACTGAAATGGTTCAGTTATAGTCATACACAATACACACCACTTCTCTTTTCAAGCCCTCTGTGTCTCTGAACAATAAAATCTAAGAGAGTGGAGTATAGATTACAGGTGGAGTATAGATTAGAGGTGGAGTGTAGATTAGAGGTGGAGCTCAATTCAAATATGGTATTTGGCAAAGAACAAATTGTGTATTGGTAATAATAATTGAATATGGTTTCTGTATATGCTTTCTGTTGTCTTCCAATTGGTCCTGCAACGTGTGAATTGCAGTTTGTTTGACCGGGAGGATATTACCCAACATTAGCTCTGGCGATGTACTAACCAGCTTGCTAACTAGCAGCGTACTAACAGCTTGCTTGCCCAGGAGATTGTTTGTCTGTTAGCCCTGTAATTGTTGGTGCTATAGATGTATGTCTTCCTTTTCTGTTAACATTGCAACTACATCTTCATGAATTGGGATTTCTGAACAGCTTGTTAGACTACTTTTCTACTCTCCCACAGCAAGATGTATAGCTAGTTTGTTTATAGTTGTTAGCTCTGTTATCTACTAGGTATTTATGTTCATAGATAGCACTCTCTTTCTTCCTCACCTACCTCACTGCATGGATGCACTTTTATTCGCATACTGATACAAACCTCTGAATAAAATCTACCACTCTTTCATATAGTTTAGTGGTGATCGCTTTTGACTACTGTCATGAAATAAGCTCCTTCTTCAAAAGTGACAAGCTTCAGGTCTATTCAGACTACTTTGTAATTTTAATTTTACACCTGGTAAAAAAAGAAAAGAGCTGTTTTTGCCTCTGATGGTTAATCTTGTCCTTCTCCTGCTAACATTGAGTTGTGAACAGGTAGGGTGGTGAAATAACTGTGATCAGACCCATCCAATCTGAACATTTCATGTAAATCTTGTTAAGGACTTAATGTACATTTTCAAATGCATGTTACAGTAATCTGGATGTGCCAATCATTATTCAAACTTCACAAACTTATAAAGCAACCGGAAACAAAAACACACAGTAATATCAGTCAATGTGCAGTTCAAATTAATCAGTGATTTGTTATTTAAAAACCACTTAGCTAGCACTCAGCACTTTGAACCAGCTATCAAATGCCTGTCTTTACATGCTCAGATTTGTCTTGACATCACTAAGCCTAGGTGTAGTGAGTATTCATGCTAAATAAAAACAGTACAGCTTGAGTTATAGGAATGGAGCCAGAATTCAACATGGAGTAGGTCCACCTTCTAACACCCAATCACAGAAGACGGCATGCTGTTCTGTTTCTATGGTTACTGTTCACTTAGTCTAATGCCACATATTTTGGAGAGCCATTTATGCCACAGATCTAAATGGGAACCTGTGTGATCCAAACC
Source organism: Brachyhypopomus gauderio (assembly GCF_052324685.1). NCBI lineage: Eukaryota > Metazoa > Chordata > Actinopteri > Gymnotiformes > Hypopomidae > Brachyhypopomus > Brachyhypopomus gauderio. Next base: position 40,653,639 of record NC_135213.1, read on the forward strand.
CAGACGTGCTGACAGCCATATTTCAGTAACAGATATACAAACCATGGACGCATGCTTTTAATCCCAGAGAGGACACGTGATTGTTACTTGGTTATCTTCAATGGCAAAACAGCTCCACAGGGCTCATACACTCAGGTCTACAATCACTTCCTTCAGAGAACCACAGGCTGGATTCATTCAGCATCTGATATGTGTTCATCTTCTTTAATATAAAGCACAAAATCATTTAATCTTCTATCATGTTTTCTCAGCTCTGCATCACTTTAGATTCCTTATTTGGCAAAAGCCAAAAAGACTCAACAGATCAGCTGAATTTGATGTTGAGAAGTGGATTCAGCCCCCAGGAGTACGCTTGGAAACTACTTACAAGTTAAGTGTGTTGAGTTTACTCATGTGAATGACCCTTTTTTTTGGTTTGCTGTAGGTTATTTGTGTAAAACACATAGAATATCTAAAGCTAAATATTGCAGGAGAATAAAACACATTCACAAGTAGTTAAACCTTCTGTAATCACTCTGGAGAAGAATTTGCTGGTAGTGTGTGAGTCAGATAAAGGAACAGGACCCCCCTCTGACTCATTTGCATATAATCATCTGTCTCTAGGGAGTAAGTAGGCAGCGTATTTAGCACACAAAGGCCTGGGGAGATACCAAATGATTAGCATCAAAGTGGGGGAGGGGTACTCTTAGGGTACCGATGTAAGAGTGAAGCTCTGTAGTGCAAATCCTGGTTGTGTTTAACTGTTCTGTGCATTAATGCTAAAATACACTTTGATTATGAAATTGTAAAGTTTCTTTTAAATGTCTGGTGTCATAAAAGAGCAGTTTTGCTCTTTGGCTATGCTAAAGATCTATGGCTCTAAATAAAATACAATATAGATTATCTTGCCTGCTCATTCGGGGTCCATATTCTCTTTTACTTTTCTACTCTTATATTTTCTATGCTTGACAGAACAGAATATAACCTGTTCACTTCAACCAGTGGAGTAATTATTTTTATGTAATAAAGAGTATTTCTTATGTAATATCCCAAATAACGTAAGTTTCAAGCACATTTATATATTGTACACTGCCAGAACGTTGGGGTTGCCCAAGGACTTATAAAACTTTTAATGTTTATAATGCTTAGCACACATTGAAATGTATGTCCTACATAAAACTTGGTGTTTTATAATCGAACACAAGAAAATGGGCAGAAACACGGTCAAGAGAAACATATTGCAGTGGCAGAGAAAGTTCACCTGAAGAGAAGAAGAAGCTGTTAGCATGCTGTGATGTCTGTTAGCATGCTGTGATATCTGTTAGCATGCTGTGATATCTGTTAGCATGCTGTGATGTCTGTTAGCATGCTGTGATGTCTGATAACATGCTGTGATGTCTGATAACATGCTGTGGTGTCTGTTAGCATGCTGTGATGTCTGATAGCATGCTGTGGTGTCTGTTAGCATGCTGTGATATCTGATAACATGCTGTGGTGTCTGTTAGCATGCTGTGATATCTGATAACATGCTGTGATGTCTGTTAGCATGCTGTGATGTCTGATAACATGCCATGATGTCTGATAACATGCTGTGGTGTCTGTTAGCATGCTGTGGTGTCTGTCGCCACACCAACAGGACCTAAAGTAGTGGTTGGCACCAGAGCGAACTAGTAACTCATTGAATCATATATGTAGATCAGAGGTAAATAAACTAGATTATTTTTTTCGGCGTGAGAAATCGGAAATGTGGCGTGTGAAGACGGTCAAATGCGTGTGTCTCACGCTCAATGCGTGAGAGTTGGCAACTGGTGTTTAGTTCATGATTTTAATAACATATTACAAATAATGAAATATGTTATTAATTTTATTATACATGTTAATGTTATTTAACAAAATGTGATGCATTTTAATTGTATAAAATAAAAAAGTTTGCATATGAGATGTAAATGCAATAATGCTTCCTTTAGTTTGTAGGTAAAATTTTTCTGTACAAAACCGTCTGCAGGAGTCGACTAAGATAGTAAGATGGAGGTCAAGACAAATGGACCAGTCCTTTAAATTCTTTGATGTTGGCACTCATATGTGACCATCACGCCCTGAAAGAGAGCGCTGACCCCCGTTAACCCCGGCGGGCGTGAACCCTCTCTCTCCCCAGCCTTCTTCAGGCACCTGTGACAGTGATGGCACTTCTGCAGTGACAAGTTCTCATAAATCACAGTCATCTCCTACCAGTGACACCTGCTGATTCGTCCTTCACACACTGAGCTGTGTGTGGGTGTGTGTGAGTGGGAGTAGGTGTGTGTGTGTGTGTGTGTGTGTGTGTGTGTGTGTGTGATGAGGTATGTCCTATTCAGTAGGCTGCCTGGGACAACCTGCATAATCCCCACTGCACACCCAACCCACACACAACCTTTCGCCTGAGCGTGCATGAACACACACACACTCACACACACACACACACACACACAGAGATCTCCTTTTGATGTGAGCATTCTTTATGAAACCATTTATTTCTCCTGCACCTGCTAGTAAAGCCCATTGCCCCCAGTAGGCAATTGGCAGGCGTCTGACACTCAGGCCAAACCATGAAGTATTATCACCTCTCCTGTAGCGAACAGGGCAGGATACACAGGGATACAGAGATTGTCTGCCAACAACTGCTGTCACCACGATAAACATAGTTCCTCATGAACATATGTAAACATAGCTTCTGAGGTCTGATGAACAGTGCTCTTCATTATGTTTCTTTATTGTAATATTAACTATCTGTCTGTATAACAGGGATGTGCCTACAGACATATGCCTCTTTCAGATTCATTTTAGATGAAAAACATCACCGTTTGTGAGAGTCATTTCATTTTCAAACTCTGCCACGCTTTGCACAATTTCCATTTAAACCCAACAAAATAACCCTACTTTGTATATGCCACAAAAAATGTAATAATGGAGGTGGAACAGAGCAAATTAAACCTAGCGAGAGTATGGTGCTTGTGGCCTTAGGTGGCAGACATTTCGCATCTGTCATACACTTATCGAAACCACACACATCAGCGGAAGTTCACTGACATGTGATTCTCCCTCCATGTATCAAATGAAAAGCATAACTCATTGTTGCCAGGTTCTTGGTATTACCGTGTGGGTGGACTGACAGGTTTATTGGGTGCAAAGAGGCAAATATGTTTGGCTTTATCTGTAAAGCAGTGGGGTAATTTTGGAGGTAATAATGGAGATTTCCTTTCAGCTGCTGGAGGTGGGGAGAGCTGTCAGGGTCTTTTGTGCCATAATGAAAGGTGTAAAATGGAGTCTTTTCCCTGCAGAGACAGTGAAGCATCTGGAGAGGAGACACAGTGGGGTTTCTGAAGCTCATCCTTACTGCTGCTCCTACGTGTTTATAACGTTATTTACTTGTTTATTTATTTATATGTTCATTTATTCATATATTTATGTATTTGCATTGTGTGCACTTGAAGCTTTTGCCAGGAATCAGGAATTGAGTCTGCATGAGTGTCTACTGCTACAACAGAGATGTTGGGGTGTGGCCCTCATCACCACATTCATGGATTCAGTTTGGACACTGAAACATACCCAGTGTGTAGCCTACTGTACTATGGAGAGTTTACAAAGGATTTTATTTAGTTCTTTCAGAATGTAAACTGGTTAAGCAAGTCTGAGATCATATATCATATTCAATAAATCATCAAGATGGATTTGAAAAAAACATTTTCAATTTCAGATTGTAATTTTTCTTGCGTAGATAAGTGGAAAATTTGTTATTTTTCAAGGTTGTATTGTAAGGTTGTAATATAAGATTTTTAACTTTGTATTTTAAAGTTTTAAAAATTGTATTGTAAGATTTTAACGGTTCAATTGTAAGGCTTTGAATACTGTATTGTACGGTTTTAAAGTTTGTTGTGTAAGGTTTTAAAGGCAGTAGTGTAAGGGTTTAAAGGCAGTATTTTAAGGTTTTAAAGGCAGTAGTGTAAGGGTTTAAAGGCAGTAGCGTGAGGTTTTAAAGGTGGTTGTGTAAGCTTGCAGGGTTTATATTTTTTTTCCTGCCAAAGTCTATTTTAATGTAGACTCCACTTTTAAACTGCCACAGAAGGCCCCACCAGTGGCTGATCTAAATGCAGCAGCCCACTGGCACAACCATGTGCTCCCAAAGTTGAGGAAAGTCAATAATATCTCAGAAAAAGTTTGCAGCACTGAGTGATGTCAGCCACTTGTGGCCAATTAGAAAAGACCTTATCAGAGGTGTGTCAGTAGAACAGCAGTAGATCTATTAAGTTAGTAAATGTACATCTAGATTTATAATGTGGTATTATAGCACAATTACTAAAGCAAACAGCCTCCTCTCTCCATGTTAAATGTCGAGAATCTTTTTTTTTTTACCAGCTACCTAGATAGTCTGCCACAGAGTCAAGAAGCAGTGATCTGTTGTTATGGTTACAGTGTGTGAGTTGCGTGATTTATTTTTTTATATTTGCACAAAAATATGACTCTAGGCAGCTTTTACTTCTTAAAAAAAAGCCCTGTTGTGAATATAGCCTGTGTCTCTTGTGTCCCAGAGTTCTTTCTACACATGTTGCAATAAGGTGAGGCACGACCCTTTCACGACTTTCTATCGTTAGAAAAGTGTTATGTGTAAAGTCCATTATAATGAATTCATATTCTGAAGATTTGTTTTTTTTAGGGTGGGTAGTTGTGATTTTTGTGTCTTTGTGTCTGGTTCCCTCCTACTCCAGGTTGGGGTCCACATGGCATTTGGTGGCATCATGTTCTTGGCATTCGGGTCTAACTGGACCAAGCAGCATGGCAAAGCTGAGTGGCACCACGAATACGTGGTGTAATACTAACTACACTGAGTAGGAGGAACCTATAACCTATAACCTATAACATTCACCTCTAGCAATCTGTTCTTACCACAAGAAAGTGCTTTATTTCTGTATGCCACTGGTTTATGAAAAATAGTTAATAGAAAAATTAGAATTTTCCTTTTAGCTTTTTAGCAAACTATACAGGGAAATTCAGTAAATTCACTATGCATCCAGTCACAGAGTCAATCAAAGAGACATCTCTAATAAAGGATGGGAGGAGTTTTCTCAATGGCACTTAGAAAGAGTAAATGAAGTGTTGAAATATGGAGGACATGAGGTGCAGGACAAGGACAGGTGCAGGACAGCATGGAAAAGACACACCCTGGCACGGGACTTGCATATATATAACATCACTCATATATATGTATGAATGTAAAATACACTGTAAAATGTTACAGAGTGTTATACAGAATATATAACATTAAATAAAACATATTCCTTATAGTACAGGAGAGTAGGCTTACATATTTAATTGCAAATCGACTCTAGACCTTAGAAGGTCATTTTTTTGTCAACTGACATGAGACTGCAGTTCCTCCAGTGCTGGACCTGAACCATGGAGAAGATCCTTCAGCTGCCCGCGAGAACCTCAGGGTCCATCGGTGGTGCTGGAGATCTGGAGTCATGGAGCTCTCTGTGTGTTCATGTAGGTGTTTGGTCAGAGCTGTTGGCAGCTGATAGCTGATTGTTGACATACAGTCCCCCAGATAAACAAGCGTCTTGTGTTGCTCTGGAGGCTGTGAGGTCACACGTGGATCACCATGTAATAGTCGAGAATATTGTTATGCATTTTATTGTGAACAGTTATTCATAAGTTCTGTGGAGTGAATGTGGGCTGAAGGCATTTTCATTCCTATCTGAATAAGCATGCTGGCATATGAATTCCAATATGGATTATGCATCACTTTCTCCAAGCTTTAGTCCTACTGGATTTTTGTTTTTCAAACATTTTGGGGGATTATTTTCTGGAGTGTTTATTAAGGTTTTGTTCCCTGGCCTCCTAAACTGGTTAAGTGTTGCGTGTTTTAAGGACAGGATGGAGTGACAGTGTTGACATGGTTGTCATGTTGTCTTGTGCGTTGAGTGGGGCCTGATTTGAACTGGATTTTGCAGCTTTTGGATTTGAATGATATTAAAATATATATATTTTTTTCTCTTCATTTTGACTCTGAAGTTTTTGAGTTTATTTTGAACTCAACACTGAGCATGTGAACTTCACAGGTCCTTGATCAGTGCGGTCGAGGTGCTTCTCCTAGATGACGTCTGCACACACTGAGTCTTGCTCTCCAGGCAGCAGGCAGACTGGGCTGGGGGTGCTGGTGGGGTGGGGGTGCTGGGTGGGTGGGGGGGGTGGGGGTGCTGGGTGGGTGGGGGTGCTGGGGGGTGGGGGTGGGTGCTGGGTGGGTGGGTGTGCTGAGAGGGTGGGGGTGCTGTGGGGGGTGGGGGTGCTGAGAGGGGTGGGGGTGCTGTGTGGGTGGGGGTGCTGGGGGGGTGGGGGTGCTGTGTGGGTGGGGGTGCTGGGGGGGTGGGGGTGCTGTGTGGGTGGGGGTGCTGGGTGGGTGGGGGTGCTGGGGGGTGGGGGTGCTGTGGGGGGTGGGGGTGCTGAGAGGGGTGGGGGTGCTGGGTGGGTGGGGGTGCTGTGTGGGTGGGGGTGCTGGGGGGGTGGGGGTGCTGTGTGGGTGGGGGTGCTGGGTGGGTGGGGGTGCTGTGTGGGTGGGGGTGCTGGGAGGGGTGGGGGTGCTGTGTGGGTGGGGGTGCTGTGTGGGTGGGGGTGCTGTGTGGGTGGGGGGGGTGGGGGGGTGGGGGTGCTGAGAGGGGTGGGAGTGCTGTGTGGGTGGGGGTGCTGGGGGGGTGGGGGTGCTGTGTGGGTGGGGGTGCTGGGTGGGTGGGGGTGCTGGGGGGGTGGGGGTGCTGTGTGGGTGGGGGTGCTGGGTGGGTGGGGGTGCTGGGGGGGGTGGGGGTGCTGTGGGGGTGGGGGTGGAAGAGATTTCTCCTTACCTGTTATAATTTAGTCTCCATGCACGTGTACTCCTGCACACAAACACATGTAAGAACACACACACACTTACATGCACGCACACACACATACGCTCTCTCTCTCTCTCTCTCTCTCTCTCTCTCTCTCTCTCTCTGAAACTTTGACATTGCATTCGCTACACTCTCAGCACTGATTTGTTTATAAAATGACCTTTTGGTTTTCAAGGTTTTACAATGACAAAGATCCACTGTTTTTTCCATGCTGGGTCATAAATCCCTGGAAATGACTGTACACCAAAGGTGAAACACAGAAAACATGCAATGTCAAACAGTGTAATTAATCTGTGTTTATATCAATGTGTGATGCAATCAGAAATGCTTCGCTGACAAATATTATTCATTGGAGGTAATTTAGGGTTTTCAGTACAAAATGTGTTCAGGGCAGAATGTTAAAAGAAAGAAAGTGTGGCAGCGTCTTTTCCTTGGTGGGTTCCAGCTCCATGTTTCTGTCTCTCCTTCCACATGATGAAATACCTGTCGCCAACTTCCTCTCCCGCCACCTACCCAGAAGGCCTTGCTCTGGCAGCTGACCCCGTCTGCTTCTGGAGTCGCATGGCTGGCTGCGTCCTCCCAGAGACACGTGTCCTCTCGTCCTCCACTGTCCCCCGCGAGGCACCCTGACGTCCCCGTCTTCCTGACATGCCCTACGGGGTCCAGCCACTGTCTCCTGCTCAGCTGCTGTCGTCCCCAACACCTCCTGAGCTTCTTCTCATGCCCTCCTTCTCCTCAAATGCACTCCTCACCTTTTCTACGTCCTGTTGGTCCTGTAGTCTTCCAGGTCCTGTTGGTCTTGTACTCTTTGGTGCTAATTTCTCGCGTATATGTACTGTAAATACCAATGACACACGTTATCAGTCGTAAACGCATGTAAACACACTCAGACACTAACACACACATAAACGCTGATGTATTTTGGTGAATTTGCAGTGTTTTCTTGTGCGCACATTGGCAGGAGTAATTTGTAACACAATACAGATTATAACTTTATGTCCTGTGGGTGTGAACAGGAAAACTGAATCTGATAAACAAAAAGAAGTGACATAGATAGTTAACCTCTGCTGCTCCTGTAAACACCCCTGAGCATAAACAATTACTGAGTACTGCTTGACCCACACATACAGAATCACTATGGCAACTCCACTGTAATTCATTCAGAAACTAAAAGGGTTGTTAATGTCATGTCACTATAAAAGGCATGTCCCAGGTCTAACGCAGGGACAGTCTCGGAGAGTTCACACTGCCAGGACCTCAAAGAACAGAAACTTTAGCAGAACTTGGATCAGTTTGGATCAGTTTTTAAATCTGAAGCAGGAGACAGAAGGAGAAGACGGATGAGGGGATCTGGACAGAAGGAGGAGAGAGGAGAGGAGATCTAGACAGAAGAAGGACGGATGAGGACTTTTGACCTTCTGACCTTGATGTCTCTCAGTCACCATGGTACAGAGTTACAGAGACATTCAGAAAACTACAAAAGTATAATATAAAACAGAATTTAAAATAATCATAAAATAATCATAAAATACATATTGATTCCTTCACTTCTCTTGGGTTCTCTAGCCATTCTAAACTTTGAAACTGAATGTTGCTAGAATTCACTACATTACATATTTCATTTTTGATAATTTCTTGCTGTTATTGCATGGTATTCCTTTTAGTGTGACATATTATTATTGTTATTATTATCATTATTATTATTAATATTATTATAATTAACAGAGGTATTTTAATTTTTATGGCGTTCAGTCTGAGAAGATTGTTGAAAGCCGGTAGTCATCAGCACCCCCTGCCTGACCCCCCCCATGGTGATCACCTTAGTCATCACTCACAGTTTTTTATTTTTTTTGCTTGATGTGACCTTTCAATATAAAATGAAAAGCCCAAAATGCAAAAGAAAGGAGTGGGGGCGGAAGAAAAGCTTAAAAACTAAAAGACTTCCTGTGTGTTTTGTTCCCCTGGTTGGCACTATTCAGGGGTGGTGCAAGGTAACCTTTCACTAATTGATGTTTTCACCCAGCCGGCTTGCCAAGTGGCCATTTGAAAGGGGGCGGGGCCTTTTCCGCAGTGGGGTTCTCTAAATGCAGGATGGCCGTTTAAGCAACTACCTCAATCTCTATGAACACGGCTGGAATAATGCATTAGTGTGTTTTTTTTCTTTGTTTTGTTCATTTACAAGCTTGTAGCAAAAGTGTTGTTTCCTCAGGATGCACACAGAGAAGATGCATTCTGAAACGAACTGTTTGAAGTTGAGAAAACACTGTGACTTTTCTTCTATCAGCTAGAACTGTAAAATCAAGACAATAAATAAAAGTATTCAAATATTTATAGATTACTCACAATAAATAATGTGCCTTGGCTCTATAGATGACGCTGGCTACTACTTTATCTTATGGTGAGATCATTTTCACTGTCCATGGTCCTGAGCAACAAGCATGCACAACTCAACATTTGTTGCGAAGCATGGAACTCTCCAAGGTCCTGAAAACACAGGCATTCAGCGGACAAAATAGCATAAGTGTATGTGCATGAGCCTCACAAAAATGTTCTCACTGTATAGGAAAAAGGGAGTTACCCTTCAAATAGTCCAGTGTTTTTAACATGGATTGGTCAACATTTTAAGGGGACACCATTCCCACTACTAAGACATTTTAATGCTAATGGACATTGTATTAGTGCAGTCTCTGTTTATATTGCCAGGTGTTGTTATGACAGCAATGAAGTTTAGAAACTTAAGGATAAAGAATTTATCTACACTCTCAGAACTTTAGAGCCCCTTGAAATGAATGTTATGATTTAAACATATGTTTTGAACATAAACTGATTTCATCACCTAAAATGTAAAAAAAAAACCTTGAGAGAAATTTATCCAAAACCTTGTGTACTACAATGCAGTTTTTATGACCTCTGTTAGAAGAGCACTAACTGTTCATCTCTTCACTCTCCAACTTCCACCCAGCTATAGAATACACATATATATATATGGGTGAGCATGTATATATGGGGGTGAATGTATATATTAGTTTGAGTGTGTGTGAGTACAGCTGGTTCTGGGTCTGGGGCTAGTCGTGCCTGGTCCTCTCCCAGCTGCTCCCCTGTGATTACTACTGGACTCCAGAGGGAGGGGGGGGGCGCCTTGGGGCCTGGCCGGGTGCTCCGGCGTGGTGGTTGTCCCACTCTCCTGGGCGGTTGTGGTTGTGGTCTCCTGGGCTTTTTTCTCCTCTCCTGAGTGGTCCATCTAACCCCAATCTTTTATTAATTACTCATCAGTATCATTTCATGTGACATGGTATTTCCATCACTATTGTACTGTATTATACTGAATGTTTTCATTAGATTTTTAAATACAAACAAAGTTGTCCTCCAAAGAATGGGGGGGGGGGTGGGGGTGGGGGGTAAAAATTCTAAAGTTAATTGTCCTACTATGCACACTGACTCATCACATCAGCAAACACCTGTCACACATGTTTACAACCAGCAATCAGAGCTTTAGCATAAAATGGCAAAAGGTGAGCTCTTCTGTTTTGGAGCAATGGATGCCAACAGTGCAAACAGAGGCAGAGCCAGAGGAGTGAGAGTAAGAGGAGGAGGACGAGGAGGACGAGAACGAGGATGAGGAAGGCCAAGGACCGTAATCTCTGATGAGATCCGAGCCACTTTGGTTGACCATGTGGTCAACCATGGTCTAACAATGAGGGAGGCTGGGCAAAGAGTACAGCCAAATGTGAGTAGGTACACCGTAGCATCCATCATCCGGACTTTCCGTAATGAGAACAGGTAAGAAATCAACTCTCAGTAGGAAACTGCAGTACTGCATATCAATACAGTACTCAATGAGTACAGTATTGCCTGTGGACTGTTCTGTAGGACTGTAAATATAAAGTATGTTTCAAGTATTTGGGAAATGTATTCCTACTTTGTATTCCTACACAGTATTTACAGTATTTTACTATTTGTATTGCAGAACTGAAAGGTTACCAACACGAGGTGGACGGAAACGTCTTTTGTCTCCTGAACAGGAAACTGAAATCCTGAACATGGTCCTAGAAAATAATGCCATAACATTACGGAAAATACAAAGAAAAATAATAGAAAACAACGAGATATTTCAAAATATTGATAGGGTGAGATTATCAACGCTGGACCGTGTCTTGCACAGAAATAACCTGAGGATGAAGCAGGTCTACAGGGTGCCTTTTGAACGCAATTCAGAAAGAGTCAAAGAACTGAGATATAACTATGTGCAAGTAAGCCCCATACAATCTCACAACTGATGTATACACTCAACACTGTATAAATTATACATATTTCAGTATTGTAATCATAATGATTGTGCTTCACAATAGTGACTCCTCCATGTCTATTTCTGATACTGTCATGTGTGTTTCAGAGAATCTTTGAGCTAGAGGTAGATGCAGTGAAGCACCAATTCATCTTCACTGATGAGGTTGGATTCAACCTCACAAAAAGACGAAGGAGGGGAAGGAATATCATTGGCCAGTGTGCCATTGTATGCAACATAGTTTTTTTTACTGTAATTGTAACTGTATATAGTAAATTCTTCTATTGTTGTGTATGTAGACCACTGTATGTGCAACTTTGTGTTGGGTGGGATGTACACTGTGTACATTGCTTTTGTGGGAAAAAATAAAATATATTTGTTACTGTTTATGTGTGTTCTGAGTATAAAAACACTATTCTAAAATATTTTACAACACACTTACAGTAAGTATTTCCTGTCTGTAGTAAGTGTAACACTGAACATAAAAAGGCCTAAGTCATTATGATGAATGGAGAAGAAGTGTTTTTCATTCATCATAGTGTTTTACATTGAGCACATCAGTGTTCAACTGGTTCTTATAAATGTCTATACATATGATGGTTTGTGTGTGTCATCTGAGAACAAAATACCATTTTGAGAAGATATAATATTGTTCTGAATGTAAAGTTTCATTTTGAAAGAGAACTGAGGGGTTTTGCCCATTGTGTGTGTGTTTTTCTGATTTGTGTGTAGAGTTTTGAGAGTATGAGGCATGCTTTCAGACAATGTGTGTAAACAATCGAGAAAAACTGTAACACTGCCACTAAAATAAATGGCACAAAAGGATCAATTGTCATCACCTGTTCATCCTCATCACCACAGCAGGAGTTGTGCACTGCGTTACTTTATTAAGAGATGTAATCAGCTTTATATCGGATAAACCAAGAGAAGGCTTGTTGTTTAGTTGAATACCTTCAGACCATCAGGATTAAGTATTTGTCATTTGCACTGTCAAGGCATTTTAATACTGTTGGACATTGATTTAATCACACATCTGTTTGAATAGCCAGTTGTTACTATGACAGCAATGACATTAAGAAACTCAAAAAAACTGGTCTACACTTTGTAAACTTTATGCAAAGACCTTTTAAAGAACCTCTACTAATCTTACAGATGAGACAAAAACATCAAATACATGTCAAGAGTGAAAAACATAGCCTGCAATTGTTGGAGAAATATTTTAATTCCCCCACTAAAATAACAAAAGATGGAAACATCTAATATATGCACAAACTTTCACATCATAGAACTTAAGATGCATTTTGATCTGTGAAGTCTTGTTTCTCTGGAAAACTCATGAACTCAAAAATGTTTCATTATTGTGATGAGCTGAACATGACAGGGAGTTCAGACATACACAGAAACAGGTTGTTTATTAAGATGCTAGTATGACAGGACAATCACACAGACAACCGTTTACACAGAACAACGTAACCCAACGGCAAAAACAGTCCAACATCAAAACCACAACCGGGGCATCCAAATTCAAAAAGAGAGACAGATGGGGTCAAAAATACCATTTACATTTACGGCAATACCATGAGACGAGTAGCAAATTTAATCAAAAACCGTAAATTTGGCAATACTTCGCAAAGTACAGTTGAATCAGTACAGAACAGGTTGTGGTTCAATATACACACACACAAACACACTTGATTGTGCTTGTATGACAGAGACAGCTATCATGGTCATCTTATCAGTTGCCTAAATAAGCCTCTTTTTTTCTACATTTGTATGTATTTGTGTTTGTGGTGAGATATGGGGGGAGGATGACAGAGAGAAAGAGGATAAAAACAACGTTTTTAGTACATACCTGTGTGTGTGTGTGTGTGTGTGTGTGTGTGTGTGTGTGTAAGAGACAGAGTGACAGCAGCAGTCAGGAAAATTTGTCCACTCTAATTTGTCCCAGCACCCTTTCCCCACTCATGCTGTGATTGGTCAGACCTGTTTTCTCTTCTGGCTGAACTAACAAATCAGAGAGGCTGATATGTTGGAGAAGGTGATGTGTTGACACCCCACAGAGCTCCTGACTGGACTGTGGAGGGTTAGCCCCACCAGAACCACTTGGGCTGCACCAGAAATCACCCATAATTGGTTATCGCAGCCCCTCTGCTTGCTTGCAGCAGGTTGGGGCTGGTTGTGTGTGCTCTGTAGTGTCGGGCCTCCTGCCTTGGCTCAAGGTTGCACTGCCATTTGATGTCTCTTGTGCTTCAGTGGGTTGGGTGGCAGGTCACCGGTGTGTCCTGGGCGGATGCTGTGCTCCACCACGCACACGGCCCCGCCTCCACCTCTACTCCACCCCAAAATCACTAAAGCAGAAAAACACTGCAGCTTTCCTACGAGTCAGCGGCTTGCAACTGTCAAGAGGAAACCAGTCCCATGAAGCCTTAAAATCTCCATGACAACAGAGGCGCGGAGCCTGCTGGGAATTGAAGAACCATTTGTGTTGATAAAGTGGAAGATGCTTCGCTATTTTCATCATGTATCATTTTAAGGGGGCAAAGTGTATCTCTCAGAACAATATGTCTGTGTTTGTTTGTTTATTTATTTATTTATGGGAAGTTTTTGGAGTCTAAAAGGCTGTGGCTGTTATTCATTTACACTAAACATCAGAGTGAGAAATCTACACAAAACATTGTACACAGGCGCCTTAAATATATAAACAATGAATGAATAAAAAAGTACAAATAACAGAGAGAATACATTGTTTAACTTGACTTCCTCTGACCCTACCACCGCCACCACACACGCACACACACACACACACACACACACACACACACACACACACACACACACACACACATGGTACTTGTCAGGTTCATTTCACTGGTCTGAGAATGATTCTATATATTTTTACTTTTGTGATTGTCTCTATTCCAACACTACTGACACTACTGACACTGCTGACACTGCTGACACTACTGACACTACTGACACTGCTGACACTACTGACACTACTGACACTGCTGACACTGCTGACACTACTGACACTACTGACACTACTGACACTGCTGTTCACTTCTCGTCTTCTTTGTGGAGATTTTTATTTGGCCTTTTATTCATGCAGCGATGATGATGTCATGTCCGTCATTATCCTGTTATCGTGCATTTACAGTATGAAATGACATACCTCATACTGTCTCATATGAAGACAGAAATGTCCAGAAAGTTATATATCACGTTATCTAGAACAGTGACCTATAACATTATACTGTGTCTAGATGTCCTTAATATTAATATTTCATCCTAACACACGGGCAGTTCTACTCCTGCGATGACGCGTCACTTAAGTTGAAGATGGAGTTGGGATTAAAGGGTGAGTGTCAGCATCTCTCGCAGGTGTAAGAGCTGAATCGCATTTAGGGGACAGGAGAGAATGTCAAGAGAGCAGAGCAAGGTTAATCCTGCTGTGATGTATGTCCTTCCGTTTGTGCACACAGGCAAAAACACCCAGCTGTCCTCATCACACCCAGCTGCCCTGCCACACACATATTGACAGGTGGCCTTCAGGATGCATATGAACACATTTGTTCCTGTTACACACACGTGCAGGTGGAGAACTCTGTCGCAGGTGCGACGCACCAAGCAGCTTCCATATTCATTCTGCCACCCAGAAAGCCAAAGATGAGCTGCGGATGTGAAAGCGGCTGGCTGGGTTGAGAGACGCCTGAGCCGGGGTCTTTAATGAACAGCGCGTCTCAGCGTCTCAGCCCCGAGCTCTTTCCAGCACTCTCTCATGTTTCAAACAGATGTGGGACCAAACGCCTTCAAAAAACACTCAGCGGAGATCTGAACACGCACAAGCAGAGGAAAAGACAGAGACTCAGTTTTTTTTCCAAACCCTCAAGGCACGACTTTTCTTTCTTGCTTCCCTCTCTCTCTCTCTCTCTCTCTCTCTCTCTCTCCTCCACCTCCTTCCTTCTAAATGTTAAGCAAGCTATGGGGAACGAGTGGGCGAAAAACACCAACTGGCGTTTGGTAAAGCACTAAATCAGCCAAATGGTTGGAAAAAGAAGATGACTTCAATATGTTTCTCCATTGGAGTCTAATCCATTTTTACTACCAGAAACCAAGCACAGGAGGATGAACAACGTAAGGGCAGCCTGTATGCATCGTAGCCTGTGTTAAACAGCAACGGTCATATATGCTCTGTGGTAGGTTTAGTCTGGACAGAACAGTGGGCATTTTGTGACCACTGCATGAGCCATTGCTGCAACCTAGAAAAGGAATTGGCAGTCTGATCTGGAGAGGACCGGTTCCATCCGAACGGTCTCAGTTTGGACCGGTTGGACCAGTTCCGTCCAAACAAGCAGATGCACCTGATTCCATTTTTTAATCAGGTGATCTCAGTGTTCCAAAACTTGATTAGTTGTACCGGGCGCTTCTGTTTGTTTGGGATGAAAACCTGTGGACACGATTCCTGATATAGAGGGATGTGATAACCAAAGTCTGAGAGAAAGAACATGGCTGAAACTCCCCGGCTAAAAATACATAACCCACTTCCCCTCTGTTCCCCGCGATGAGACTGCCACACAGACAGGGCTGCAGTCGTGATTCTGCTCCTGCTGTACTCCACTGTGCCTGTTTCACTCGTGTGTTTCAACGTGAACCTGACTGTTGAGGCAACAGACATTGGTTTCTTCCTAACGTATGCTTCTCTCCAGCGAGCTGTGCGTGCTGCTACACGGATCCGTGGAGCTCCAGGCGTGTTTCCCACCTGTAACTCTTGCGTCTCACTCTCACACACCAAACCTGCTGTCCAGACTCCGCACGCCCTCCTGACGCGGCACCCAGAGATTCTCGGGGACATTTCCGTAATCCCTGGATACTGGTGGGGACGGGTCAGTTCCTTCTATGCTAACTCTACGCCCTTGTACTGAAATGAACCATCATACATACTGAATCTCACACAGATAATCTTAGTAATACTGACACTAGAACATTTATATAGGGCAACGATGCCCCAAACGCCATGATAGCTATGTGATTTGATACATAGGCAATAGAATTTAGATTCAGCTGTCATGACCAGACGTATCAGGGAAGATGCTAGATGAATGTACTCATCAATCAAACAGACCAAGTATAACACATGCTGCTACAGTCGAGTCTCGGACACCATTAATTCCAGGCGAGCAGAAGCTAGCTTCTTTTTTTTAGCCGGCAACCGACAACACTCTGGTGGTATCAATTATTGACCGACAACACTCTGGTGGTATCAATTATTGACCGACAACACTCTGGTGGTATCAATTATTGACCGACAACACTCTGGTGGTATCAATTATTGACCGACAACACTCTGGTGGTATCAATTATTGACCGACAACACTCTGGTGGTATCAATTATTGACCGACAACACTCTGGTGGTATCAATTATTGGATTTTTTAAATAAAAAGTTACAAAAGGTTTGTAAACTATTGGGATCAAAAACTTGAGTTTGTTTAATGGCCTTCATGTCTGGTCAGGTGGGGTTAATATGTTTTTAGAAGCAGATTAAATGCTGCCCATAAAATGACAAAGGCCTGGTAGAGAGATTCACTTACTGAACCAAAATACGTAACTGCATTTCCCATTGGGGAAAGTGTGAAATGTCTCCCCAGGAAAAAGGGAATTTAATCAATAAAAGGTACAACTGCTACTTACATATTGTTACGACCGCTGGTGGTCATTGTGGTGTTCGTGTCTGACACTATCGGTCCAGATGTGTGTCTCCTCCCACCATGTATGTCAATCTCTTCCTGGTTGTTGCGGATTGGCTGTTCTGTACCCAAGACCCACAGTGCCGCTATAAAAGACCCACAAAGCAGCAAGACGGGAAGATCTTTCTCCATATTGGTGTTTGGTGTGGTTTGGTATCGTTCGATGGTGTGGTTGGTTTCCTGGTTTATTTGAATTTCAATCAAATCAATCAAATTTTATTTATATAGCGCTTTTTACAACAGTTGTTGTCACAAAGCAGCTTTACAAGTGCCTAGTCCTAGCCCCCAGTGAGCAAGCCAAAGGGCGACAATTTGAATTATTTCGTCCATGAACTTGAGTCTGGAATTGCCCTTTTTGGTCTTGGTAGCTGATGTACATATTGTATGTGTATATGTTTATAAATAGTGTGTATAAATATCTGTTTAAATAGTTTTGCTTGTTAATTCGGCCCAGACGGGAAGAAAGGAAAACAACGCTCTTTTCGTTATCCCGTTCTCTTTGTTTTGTCATAGGTAGTTAGGGTAGGTTACTGTCATTTACTTTCATTTCTTTAAACATGCATCAGGTTAGGTAGTCAATATTATTTTGGTTAGAGACGTTTTTGTTTGTTATTTTGAGCATTGGGTCGTGTCCTGGAGCTACATCCCTTGGCCATAATTTGAATAAATAATAATCATTTCATCATATCTATCACAGTCTCTCAATACTCATTCTCTGTTAGGGCTATAGCCTAGAGTAGTCATAACACCTATATAGGCAGGTAAACGACCCTCCGGTGACGAACTCCCTAATGGGGCCCGCCCACCTGAGGAACGAACACAACTTAACAAAACAGGACAAACATAAATACTGCTGCTGCTGACGAAGGTCCTCGGGGGCTCCGTACTGTGACAAAAATACTCTGATAATGTTACTCATCAAATCAGTAAGTAAGATGCATATAACTTGATTGTATTCTAAAGAGTTACCTGGACTGGGCAGTCACACCTCTAGTGCTCTACAAGCTTTTCTTTTGTTCCTGTATCGGCCCACAGAAGCCCACTGATTACTTTACACATCAAACTGCAACTACGACCGATAATCGTGAAGAACGAGGTTCTGACCTGCAGGCCCAGCCTGAGTCTTTTGTTCTTATAATAATAATAATAATAATACATTTTATTTCTATAGCGCTTTTAGAGACCTCAAAGACACTTTACATTAAAATAGTATTCACAGTAACATAAAAGCATAAAACAGACACCATCAACAACAACAACAGTATAATTGCTAGGACTAAGGCCACAAAATCTCAATAAAAATAAAACAATAAAATTACAATTTAAAAGCTAATCGAAACAGATGGGTTTTGAGGAGTGATTTGAAGGTTGGTAGGTCAGAACAGTCGCGTAATTGTTGAGGGAGAGAGTTCCAAAGTGATGGAGCAGCAACAGAAAACGCTCTATCACCCCAGGTCCGATGCTTGGTCCTAGTGCTAATTGACAGGAGATTGGCATTGGAGGAGCGAAGGCAACGGGATGGAGTATGAAAATGTAAAAGATCAGTGAGGTAAGAGGGGGTCTGACCGTGGAGGGTCTTGTGCGTAAGCAGAATCATTTTGTACTGTATGCGTTGGGGGACAGGAAGCCAGTGAAGTTTTTGAAGAACAGGTGTAATGTGGTCATGAGAACGTGTGTGAGTAAGGAGACGGGCAGCTGAGTTTTGAATATACTGAAGTTTTTTGAGGACTTTGTTAGATGAACCATAAAGAATGCTATTACAGTAGTCAATTTTGGATGTAATGAAAGCGTGGATGAGCGTTTCAGCGGCAGAAAAGGAGAGTGAAGGACGGAGACGAGCTATATTTTTGAGATGAAAGAATGCAGTTTTGGTGATGTGATTTATGTGCTGTTCAAAGGTAAGATTACTGTCGAAAATGACGCCAAGATTTCGGATGTTAGATGATGGAAGCAGAGTGTGATTGTCAATGGTAAGCTGAAGTGTATTAGTGGTTGCTGTTAGTGATTTGGGTCCAATGATGATCAGATCGGATTTGTCACAGTTAAACTTGAGAAAGTTAGCTTGCATCCATGATTTTATTTCCGTGAGGCAGCTCATCAGACGGAAGTGGAGGGCCGTGGTGACTGATTTTGAAGAGATGTAAAGCTGGACATCATCAGCATAGCAGTGAAAATGAAAGCCATGCTGACGTATGATATCACCAAGGGGGAGCATGTACAAGATAAACAGAAGGGGACCAAGCACCGAACCTTGGGGCACGCCATAGGATAGTGAAGTGATGGCAGAACTACAATTATTGATGTTAATAAATTGTTTTCTGTCTTCAAGGTATGACCGTAACCAGGAGAGGGCAGTTCCAGTGATGTTAATGGTGGATTTGAGACGAGAAAGCAGAATAGAGTGGCTAATCGTATCAAAGGCTGCAGTGAGGTCAAGGAGGATAAGGATACTGAAGTAACCGGAGTCAGAGGAAAGCAGAAGGTCATTTGTAACTTTAAGAAGAGCGGTCTCAGTACTGTGCTGGGGACGGAACCCCGACTGAAACGTTTCAAACAGGTTATTAGAAGTCAGATGTTCTTTGAGCTGGGAAGCAACAACACGTTCCAGTATTTTTGACAAGAATGGGAGGTTTGAAATAGGCCGGAAATTGTTCATTTTGTCAGTATCAAGTCCAGGTTTTTTGAGTATGGGGGTGACAGCAGCCAATTTGAGTGAATGTGGGACTGAACCAGAATTAAGAGAGGAGTTAACTATCTCTGTAATAAGTGGAGCTATGACTGAACAACAGCCTTTAACTAGTCTAGTTGGAGCAGGATCCAAAACACACGTGGAGCTACGCATCCCCATCATGACTTCAGAAAGGTCTGTTTGAGATACAGGAGAAAACTGAGTCAGAGGCTGAGTAGGTAGCTGTGGTAGAGCCGTCAGAGAGGAAGGGAGGACATGGGACACAGAGAGAGTATGATGAATGGTCTCAACCTTATTTTGAAAAAATGAGAGATATTCGTTGCACTTGTCTACTGTAAAGGAAGTGGCAGTGTTATCTATTGGTTTAAGGAGTTTGTTTATTGTGGAGAAGAGAGTCTTAGGGTTTGTTGATTCAGCATGTATGAGATTGGAGTAGAAACATGACCGGGCTGCAGTGAGGGCATCCTTATATTGTTGGAGGTAGTCATTATACATTTGGTGATGGACCGTTAGACCAGTTTTTTTGCACAGTCTCTCAAGCTGGCGTTTGCGAGATTTCATCTGGTGGAGCTCAGGTGTAAACCATGGTGCAGAGCGCCTAAATGAGACATATTTAGTTCTCAATGGAGCCAGTTGGTCAAGACAGGAGGAGAGAGTGTCATTATAATAGTCCACAAGGTCAGATAAATTGTTAGCCTGAGGAGGACATACGGACATCTTATTAGCGAGAGAATTAGAGAAAGAAGAGACAGAGATGTGTTTGAGATTCCTGAAAGATATCTTCCGAGTAGTCATAGTGATAGGCACAGGGACCTCAATGACCATGATGATTGTCAGATGGTCTGAGACATTGAGGTTGTGGCAGGTGGGCTGATGAACTGTGACACCGGTAGAGCAGACAAGGTCAAGAGTATGGCCTTTGATGTGGGTTGGAAAGTTTATATGTTGTGCGAAATTGCAGCAATGCAGTAATTCTCTGAACTCCTCTGCAAACTTGCAGTTGATGTTGTCGACGTGGATATTAAAGTCACCCATAAGAAGTACAGAGGATGAATGAGCGCAGAGCTGGGTTAGAAAATCAGATAAGTCATGCAGAAATGAAGGGTTAGGCTTTGGGGGGCGGTACACCACCGCGATGACCAAAGGAGTAGGACCAGACAACTTGAAGGCAAGATGTTCAAATGAAGGAGCGGCTGGAATAGGCAACAGGGTTACTCTGATCTCATCCCTGTAGATTGTGGCAATGCCACCGCCTCGCCCTTCCATACGAGGCTTATCGATATATGAGAATCCTGCTGGTGTCGTCTGGTTTAGTGAGTAATAATCAAGGGGTTTATGCCAGGTTTCTGTAAGACAAAAGATGTCTAATTCATTATCTGAAATAAATTCACTAAGTAATGAGCCTTTGGTGTTGAGTGAGCGAGTGTTTAGCAATGCTATTTTCAGGTGGCACTGTTGTACACTTTGCTGTGAGGAACAAGGAACAGAGAGGAGATTCGCCGAGTTTACATGTTTTTTGAAATGACTCCGTGAAGGTTGTGTACGATTAGACCAGATGGATGGAATGGTATTTAGGGAAACAGTATTAGATGTAAAGGTGTGGCCAAAACCTCCGGGGGGAGGAAGCCATTGACAGTATGGACCCATTAAAAATGGTTATTTATGCAGTCCAGATACAAATGATACTGAACAATATAGAGCAAATTAAAGTCAAATGTAGCAGCTATACCGGGTAGACTATGGAGCAGAGTAGCAGCGGTGTAGCAGCCGCACCGGGCTGGGTGTAGAGCAGAGTAGCAGCGGTGTAGCAGCCGCACCGGGCTGGGTGTAGAGCAGAGTAGCAGCGGTGTAGCAGCCGCACCGGGCTGGGTGTGGAGCAGAGTAGCAGCGGTGTAGCAGCCGCACCGGGCTGGGTGTAGAGCAGAGTAGCAGCGGTGTAGCAGCCGCACCGGGCTGGGTGTAGAGCAGAGTAGCAGCGGTGTAGCAACCGCACCGGGCTGGGTGTGGAGCAGAGTAGCAGCGGTGTAGCAGCCGCACCGGGCTGGGTGTAGAGCAGAGTAGCAGCGGTGTAGCAGCCGCACCGGGCTGGGTGTAGAGCAGAGTAGCAGCGGTGTAGCAGCCGCACCGGGCTGGGTGTAGAGCAGAGTAGCAGCGGTGTAGCAGCCGCACCGGGCTGGGTGTAGAGCAGAGTAGCAGCGGTGTAGCAACCGCACCGGGCTGGGTGTAGAGCAGAGTAGCAGCGGTGTAGCAGCCGCACCGGGCTGGGTGTAGAGCAGAGTAGCAGCGGTGTAGCAGCCGCACCGGGCTGGGTGTAGAGCAGAGTAGCAGCGGTGTAGCAGCCGCACCGGGCTTTGACCTCCTCGTGTGTGCCGTTCTCCTGCGGTCTCTGGTCAGGTAAAAAACACTGCAGTCTGTGTTAGAGCACTTTTCTCTACTACCATCATTTCTTACTCGTCTCACTCATTCAACCGACAGCCTGTGATTGTGAAAATCAGCCCACGTAACTTTCCTCTGTAACAAACACCGTACCTGATTTGGCCACAGCCAATCAGGAGAAGCCGCACCCCCCCAACACTTAAGTCTCATCCTCCATCTCAACATCTCCTTGTCGTTTAATAACTCTCCCTTCATCCCACCTCCACTCCTAATATGGTCGCCTCCTCTTTCTCTCCTCTTCTATCACTCTATTCCGCCTGCTTGATTATATTCGCATTGCTAATCATCTCAACCTCACCCCACTGTGTCTGAACATATTTCTTCATCATCCTCACTCCTCCTCTTCATCAACTCCACCAACCTCCTCTGCTGCTCTCCAAATAGACGAGCTGCTTCTTATCTCTCTGATAATGCAACAGATGTTAGTTGGCAGGGATGAGAACTTTAAGGTATTCCCAGGCATACCACAGTAATATGCAAATATAGCTGACCTCAGAAAGCCCAAAAGATATTAAACTCGTTGCCGTGAGGATGTCCAACTGGCATAAGTGAGAAGTCGCCAGAGCAGGAGACCAAGTGCCCAAAGCCTTTCCTTCTTCTAACATTCTGCACCCATTCCTCAGAAATCAATAATTCCAGTTTTTTTTGGTGAAAGATTGCCTCCCCAAGCAAAACTCCACTTTTTACTCCAACACATTTATTTTTTCAAGGACAGGGTTAACCCAATCCAACAAGGATTCACACATTTCCCAGTTTTCCAAAAGCCAAAATAAGATTTGCTTAGGCTCAATCAGTAGCAAATAACATCCTAGCAAGTAATAGAAAGTGTAAGAACTCCAATTCCAGCTGCGTTTCCAGTCCAATCTGCAGTCTGTCTCAGCGCACCCTGGGCACTGCAGTCTGTGTGTGCCACCCTGGGCACTGCAGTCTGTGTGTGCCACCCTGAGCACTGCAGTCTGTGTGTGCCACCCTGGGCACTGCAGTCTGTGTGTGCCACCCTGGGCACTGCAGTCTGTGTGTGCCACCCTGGGCACTGCAGTCTGTGTGTGCCACCCTGGGCACTGCAGTCTGTGTCAGCACACCCTGGGCACTGCAGTCTGTGTGTGCCACCCTGAGCACTGCAGTCTGTGTGTGCCACCCTGGGCACTGCAGTTTGTGTGTGCCACCCTGGGCACTGCAGTCTGTGTCAGTGCCCCCTGGGCACTGCAGTCTGTGTGTGCCACCCTGGGCACTGCAGTCTGTGTCAGCGCACCCTGGGCACTGCAGTCTGTGTGTGCCACTCTGAGCACTGCAGTCTGTGTGTGCCACCCTGGGCACTGCAGTCTGTGTGTGCCACCCTGGGCACTGCAGTCTGTGTGTGCCACCCTGGTCACTGCAGTCTGTGTGTGCCATCCTGGGCACTGCAGTCTGTGTGTGCCACCCTGAGCACTGCAGTCTGTGTGTGCCACCCTGGGCACTGCAGTCTGTGTGTGCCACCCTGGTCACTGCAGTCTGTGTGTGCCACCCTGGGCACTGCAGTCTGTGTGTGCCACCCTGAGCACTGCAGTCTGTGTGTGCCACCCTGGGCACTGCGGTCTGTGTGTGCCACCCTACACACCTAATACAATTCAGCATGTTGTCATTCAGATTTTCATGAGCTGAGTCAGGAAAATTAGAGCAGGAAAATCAATGTTCACTGCATGGAGTTCAGGGACTGAGCACCAAAACGTTAAACCCTCACAACTGAATACACTAGAGGTCAAATAATGACCTCAATCGTCCTTTCAAGCTTCACCAGAACCATTACGACGAGTTTTATACCCAAACTCTTGGTGCATGGACACATATTGAATCACTCACCAGTTGAACTTGATGAACTCAGTGAGAAAGACGTGTCGCTCCATCCAGTAGGACAAGACCGACAGGTTTGGTTTTACAAACGTTAAGAAACTATAAGAAATACAATCAAAATATTAGACTTCAAGGGACACCGCTGTGGGACAGTCTTCAAGGGACATTTCTGTCCTTTAATAGGACAGAAGGAAACTGGCTTTATTTAATTTACATTTACAGCATTGAACTGACATTCTTGGCCAGAGTAACTTACAGTTATGCTTACAATAGCTGTCTCCAATTATATACGCCTGACTCTCTGAGCATTTCCAAATTTCTACTCATCTCAGACACAATCTCTTTCCTGCTAACCTTTCCAGCACCATCTATCTTCCCCACGCCACAGGCCACCATCACAGATTTTAATAAATCTGCAAATATTAACAATTATTGTGTCAACAACAGTATCGGTCTGGCATCTTTAGTCGTCAGTGTCAGGTTCATGTGCACCGGTCCAAAATAGCTCAGTGAGAGGAGCGATCTGTCTCACCGGCCGGAACCGGCAGGGCTAGCAACGTTTTTGACAAACACCTGGCTCATCACCCCATGTGCTGGCTGGCACACTGGGAAATAGGGAAGGAGATGCTTGATCTTATGAAGTGACAGAGGAGTGTTAAGCCAGGTTTTTTGGCAACAACAATCTTCACAGCCAGCATGCAATAAAAGGAAACTTCCTCCAGAGCTGGGCTGAATGTCCCTGCTTTGGCAGACTCTGACAGTAGATATTTTCTGAGTGAAATATTGCACTATGAGACAGAGAGGTTCACACCATCTGCTCAGAGAAACCCAACCTTCGCTTCTCAATGTTTAGATTAAACCCCCTAAATTCTAGGATGCATTGTCTTATTGGAGTTTTGTTCACTAATGATTTCTTCGTGACAATATAATCCTTGCTAGGATTCTTATTCTCTATTTTACTATCTCACTATCATTTTACTACTATAGGATCACCACTGGTAAACTACATATATTTTACAATGTTTAAAATAATGAAAATAACCAAAACATTAAGAAAGAATAAGATGAAATGCTAGAGAAATTGAAAACCTTGCATGAAACAGCAATTTTATTTTCCAGGATTCACTACTCTGAAGATATCTTTAGAGTAAACGTGGTAGCACTTCACTGCAAATTGTATTTATTACTCCTGAAGCCCTTGAGGGTCTGAGCTGACCACTTGCACATTTACCCAGTGAATAGTGAGTTTGCAGTCAAAATGTCAGGTTGCTAAGCAACGTGTCATTTGCCCTGGCACAACACTTGCATGTGAATCGGAGGAATATGAGCTGAACACGGAAGACTCAGTGTGGCGTTCAGGAGCGCCACCGTCTAACGTTACACACCTCTCATCAACAGGAGATTCTGCTGTAATGAAATATTACTTTCAGTCTAACATTTAAGGAATTAGTTATATTATTATTATAGGATGATTCGTTCTGCAGAAGTATATAATCAAGCATAACATAATAACTAGTACGCTGCAGTAAATACTATTAATAACAATAATGTGCAATCCAGGAAAATATAATAATTTAGCCAGTGAACATAAATCCATCACACTTATATTATAAAATTATAATACTTTACAAATACTTTACAAACACTATATAAACCTTTAACCACCTTCTGTAAAAGCTCCTTGGTAGTTATACTACACAAATCAGTCAGTTATACTACACAGGTCAGAGTCAGTTACACTACACAAATCAGTCAGTTATACTACACAAATCAGTCAGTTATACTACACAGGTCAGAGTCAGTTACACTACACAAATCAGTCAGTTATACTACACAAATCAGTCAGTTATACTACACAGGTCAGAGTCAGTTACACTACACAAATCAGTCAGTTATACTACACAAATCAGTCAGTTATACTACACAGGTCAGAGTCAGTTACACTACACAAATCAGTCAGTTATACTACACAAATCAGTCAGTTATACTACACAGGTCAGAGTCGGTTACACTACACAAATCAGTCAGTTATACTACACAAATCAGTCAGTTATACTACACAGGTCAGAGTCGGTTACACTACACAAATCAGTCAGTTATACTACACAGGTCAGACTCAGTTACACTACACAAATCAGTCAGTTATACTACACAAATCAGTCAGTTATACTACACAGGTCAGAGTCAGTTATACTACACAAATCAGTCAGTTATACTACACAGGTCAGAGTCAGTTACACTACACAAATCAGTCAGTTATACTACACAAATCAGTCAGTTATACTACACAGGTCAGAGTCAGTTACACTACACAAATCAGTCAGTTACACTACACAAATCAGTCGGTTATACTACACAAATCAGTCAGTTATACTACACAGGTCAGAGTCAGTTACACTACACAAATCAGTCAGTTATACTACACAGGTCAGAGTCAGTTACACTACACAAATCAGTCAGTTATACTACACAAATCAGTCAGTTATACTACACAGGTCAGAGTCAGTTACACTACACAAATCAGTCAGTTATACTACACAAATCAGTCAGTTATACTACACAGGTCAGAGTCAGTTACACTACATAAATCAGTCAGTTATACTACACAGGTCAGAGTCAGTTACACTACACAAATCAGTCAGTTATACTACACAAATCAGTCAGTTATACTACACAGGTCAGAGTCAGTTACACTACACAAATCAGTCAGTTATACTACACAAATCAGTCAGTTATACTACACAGGTCAGAGTCAGTTACACTACACAAATCAGTCAGTTATACTACACAAATCAGTCAGTTATACTACACAGGTCAGAGTCAGTTACACTACACAAATCAGTCAGTTATACTACACAAATCAGTCAGTTATACTACACAGGTCAGAGTCAGTTACACTACACAAATCAGTCAGTTATACTACACAAATCAGTCAGTTATACTACACAGGTCAGAGTCGGTTACACTACACAAATCAGTCAGTTATACTACACAAATCAGTCAGTTATACTACACAGGTCAGAGTCGGTTACACTACACAAATCAGTCAGTTATACTACACAGGTCAGACTCAGTTACACTACACAAATCAGTCAGTTATACTACACAAATCAGTCAGTTATACTACACAGGTCAGAGTCAGTTATACTACACAAATCAGTCAGTTATACTACACAGGTCAGAGTCAGTTACACTACACAAATCAGTCAGTTATACTACACAAATCAGTCAGTTATACTACACAGGTCAGAGTCAGTTACACTACACAAATCAGTCAGTTACACTACACAAATCAGTCGGTTATACTACACAAATCAGTCAGTTATACTACACAGGTCAGAGTCAGTTACACTACACAAATCAGTCAGTTATACTACACAGGTCAGAGTCAGTTACACTACACAAATCAGTCAGTTATACTACACAAATCAGTCAGTTATACTACACAGGTCAGAGTCAGTTACACTACACAAATCAGTCAGTTATACTACACAAATCAGTCAGTTATACTACACAGGTCAGAGTCAGTTACACTACATAAATCAGTCAGTTATACTACACAGGTCAGAGTCAGTTACACTACACAAATCAGTCAGTTATACTACACAAATCAGTCAGTTATACTACACAGGTCAGAGTCAGTTACACTACACAAATCAGTCAGTTATACTACACAAATCAGTCAGTTATACTACACAGGTCAGAGTCAGTTACACTACACAAATCAGTCAGTTATACTACACAAATCAGTCAGTTATACTACACAGGTCAGAGTCAGTTACACTACACAAATCAGTCAGTTATACTACACACGTCAGAGTCAGTTACACTACACAAATCAGTCAGTTATACTACACAGGTCAGAGTCAGTTACACCACACAAATCAGTCAGTTATACTACACAAATCAGTCAGTTATACTACACAGGTCAGAGGCAGTTACACTACACAAATCAGTCAGTTATACTACACAAATCAGTCAGTTATACTACACAAATCAGTGAGTTATACTACACAAATCAGTCAGTTATACTACACAGGTCAGAGTCAGTTACACTACACAAGTCAGTCAGTTATACTACACAGGTCAGAGTCAGTTACACTACACAAATCAGTCAGTTATACTACACAAATCAGTCAGTTATACTACACAGGTCAGAGTCAGTTACACTACACAAATCAGTCAGTTATACTACACAAATCAGTCAGTTATACTACACAGGTCAGAGTCAGTTACACTACACAAATCAGTCAGTGATACTACACAGGTCAGAGTCAGTTACACTACACAAATCAGTCAGTTATACTACACAGGTCAGAGTCAGTTACACTACACAAATCAGTCAGTGATACTACACAGGTCAGAGTCAGTTACACTACACAAATCAGTCAGTTATACTACACAGGTCAGAGTCAGTGATACTACACAGGTCAGAGTCAGTTACACTACACAGAAACATATAAATGCACATTTACTTAGATTGCTACACATTGATTTATTGTTTTGTGTGTCATTGTTTTTGTTTGTCAAACATTGACTGTTTTATATTTTCTCGTCTAGACTATCATGGCTACTCAGAGG
The DNA here is from genome assembly GCF_052324685.1 of Brachyhypopomus gauderio. Classification (NCBI taxonomy): domain Eukaryota; kingdom Metazoa; phylum Chordata; class Actinopteri; order Gymnotiformes; family Hypopomidae; genus Brachyhypopomus; species Brachyhypopomus gauderio. The sequence goes on from NC_135213.1 coordinate 40,682,087, forward strand.
CCCGCTAGGATACCCGGAGACCTTTCTGGAGATATGTTCCTGAACGGATGGGATGAAGAGCCCATCGGTGGGATGGACTCAGAATCTGACATCTAGAGAATCCAGAATATTGTCCATCTGGACATGTTTTGTTGACCCAAATATAATAAATATAATCACCTTTAAACTAGTTAAACCAGTTATGAGTATGTACGTGTTTTCATGCAGTCAGAACATTCTACAGTCTAAGCAGAACATATTTTGGTGTTTCCTGTATATACTGTTCACAGAATGTTGTATGTGTGATGTAATGGTGTTTACTAGAGTCTGGAGGCTGCTACTATACGTGTTGTGCTATAATCTGTTCTAGTCTTCTCTCTCACTCCAGCACATAACCCTTGAGAGTGAGAGTCCTCTGTGTGTTAGGAGCACCTAACCCACAGTGAAACAGAACAGAGGGAAGTGCTTGTGTCTGCTAAATGAAAACTAGAGCATGGCTATGCAAGGAAATAGATGAGCTATACTGTCACATTACACTCATATACACCTGAACGTTATCACTGTACCTAATAATCACAGAGCTGTGTCTATGTACTCTACACCTTTACCTGAACGTTATCACTGTACCTAATAATCACAGAGCTGTGTCTATGTACTCTACACCTTTACCTGAACGTTATCACTGTACCTAATAATCACAGAGCTGTGTCTATGTACTCTACACCTTTACCTGAACGTTATCACTGTACCTAATAATCACAGAGCTGTGTCTATGTACTCTACACCTTTACCTGAACGTTATCACTGTACCTAATAATCACAGAGCTGTGTCTATGTACTCTACACCTTTACCTGAACGTTATCACTGTACCTAATAATCACAGAGCTGTGTCTATGTACTCTACACCTTTACCTGAACGTTATCACGGTACCTAATAATCACAGAGCTGTGTCTATGTACTCTACACCTTTACCTGAACGTTATCACTGTACCTAATAATCACAGAGCTGTGTCTATGTACTCTACACCTTTACCTGAACGTTATCACTGTACCTAATAATCACAGAGCTGCGTCTATGTACTCTACACCTTTACCTGAACGTTATCACTGTACCTAATAATCACAGAGCTGTGTCTATGTACTCTACACCTTTACCTCCCCTAGAACTTTAGAGGCACTTGGACTACACAGCTGACGAAAAGCCTCTGTCCTCTCTCTCTCTCTCTCTCTCTCTCTCTCTCTCTCTCTTTCCTTCTCTATCTCTCTCTCCTTCTCATATGCAAAATTAATACATTAAATATGACAGTTTTAGCAGGAGCTCATATACATTCAGTCCAGCTCCAGTTCTGCTACCCAACAATATGAATATATGAATTTCCTTAAAAGGTGAAAGGTCATGAAAATGTCCTACAGACTGTTGGCTCCGCACAACATGTGAAAAGTACCCAAACCAACGCAGAGCTGTCGACCCACTTGTACAGTGGATCCAAGATCCAGCACATTCCCTCGTTACTCCATATCAAAAGACCCGTTTTTCGTGTAATTTAAAAAAGAAATTTAAAAACACAGATGTCCCTCTTCTGCTATCTCAGGCCTGCGTGGTATACGCATTCAGTGAGCCTCACGTGCCTGTAGGAAGCTGGTGTGTAAATAGCACCAGAGCACAGCACGAGTGGCAGCTGAGAGATTCGATCTGTATTCCACTCAGGAGGCGCATTTATTCAGACGAACCGGCTGCTGTCAGACCTGTTTCACCCGGAGACCCAGCTGCAGTCGTGCTCTAAACTGAAAAGGCATAAAGCATGAATGAGAAAACAGGCATCGGTAGTCGCACACAGATGTTCCACTCCCCCAGGTGCCTCGTTCCTTATTTCATTGCCCTGCCCCCAGCGTGATGGGTCCTTCCACTCTGATAGGTGGAGGACTGGAGGGGAGGGATATATAGATGATATCAGTTTCAGGGCAGGATTGGACCCAAATAGCAGGGGACCTTGCAGATGGTACACCAGGGTGATATGGGAAGGATGGTTTCTGTTGAGAAGTGGAAGTGTCACCTGCTTCTAAAGCACTTAAGAGAGGACAGCAGGCCAAACTGAGCTCATCCCTCTGGTGTTGGGAGTTTATGAAGTGCTACTTCACTGCCAGAGGGGCACAGCGTTCATAAACAAGGGGCCGTTCTGTTAGACTGTGTGCATCAACGTTTAGTAAAGACAGGATGCTACAACATGTAAAATAAATACAGTAAATGAGTACAGGCCATTGTTGATAACTCCTAAAGTAGTTGTTAGTAGTGTGTTCGGCATGTATGCTGTTATGTTATGGTGAACCGGAGTGTGGTGAACAGTCAGCAACTTAATGTTAGAAAAATCAAATGAATGGTGATTGATCTTAGGGGGAGAGCAGTATGACCGCTTCAATGGTGAAGAAGAGGAGAGTGTTTAGATTTCTTCACTAATAGCTGCTGATCTTAAATGGGACGGCAATGCACACAAGATCTGAAAGACTGCACTCTAGGACTGTAATTCCTAGAAAGTTAATTAAGCAAGTTGAGACTACCTGGAGACACTCCGGCTCTGTCATGAAGAGCGTGCTCCTTCTCTCAATTACGACATGGCAGCCTAACTTGTGTGGAGAAGAAACAGTTAGAGAGGGTGATAAAGACTTCATCTGAGAATTCTGTTCATACTCTGTCAGCATTATCTTCAATTTACAAGCCCTACCTTCAACAGAAGGCTTTAAATACCACCAAGAATCCTTCCCACTCTGTTTTCTCTCTCCCTAGAGCTACAACCTTCTGGGAGGAACCTCAGACAGATTAAGTCTAGGACAGAACGTTTTAAAAGTCGCTTCCAGAGGTTATTCGGTCCCTAAATAGTAATTTGAGTTGACCGGATAAAGTCTTCATTAAAACTTGCATTGCCTTGCACACTTTGAGAGGTGTATGAGGAATTATAACGTGCAGAATTTATGTGTGATACATTTTGTGCTGATCTTAGAATGAATATGGTATTGTTTTAACTGGACTTAGTAATATTCAGGCACATTTTGAGTCAAGTGGACACAGATTTGTGGTGGTTTTGTATGTGTAATCCATATGAAATATGGTGTTTTAACAATATTTAGCACTGGTCTCTATTATAAGTAGGGGTGGGCATAGATACATTTTTTAAATCTAGATTAATCTCACTAAAATCTTGAAATTAATCTAGATTAATCTAGATTAATCTATATTAAAATGGCTCATATGCGTGCTACCCAAGTAATGACTAAAAGTCAGTTTTTGAGATAGGGTTTCTTAATACAGAGGGTGCATTAGACCAGGGGCTCATCTCCTGTTTCCAAAATGCATCAATGACTGCTTGAGGAAGCTGTTCTACTTTGATACTTGAAGAAAAAAAAAACATGCTCAATAAAATGTAGGCTACTTGTTTATTCAGTTAAACATGAATTTGTAAGCCTACATACTGTACATTAAAAGGGGTTGATAACATGTTTATTCAGCTAAACATGATATTTGAAATGTAAGCTAACATTTAGTACATTTAACCTCACGGACGTAATTTGGGGGGGACTTTTTCAAAAGCCGGTTTTGGTCCTCTGCAGTTTTAACGGTTAAAAATTAATATTTAAATAGCGACGAATCTAGCGCTAGGACTATGCAGAAAACGACCGCTCCGAGCTCCGCTCCGGTAACACTTTACGTTCATAAAAAAAAATTTTCCATGAAGCAAACCTGGCGACTTCGTGGCTGCATCCATGTAAACACACGTACGATTTGTAATTCACAGGTTTGAAAACTCGTTCTCGCCCCTACTATGCAATTTGGTTAGGAATACAGCCGAACTAAACTATCAAGTTGAAAGTCATCATAGTTTGCTTACCCATTTTGACCCAGTTCCCAACCCAACTTTAAGAATAGATTAACGGCGATAATTTTTATATCGCCCGATAAGAGTATCAAATTAACGACCGCCGTTAACGGCCCACCACTAATTATAAGTGTTCCCGTTTTATTGATGATTGCCTTCCATCAGCTCACGGTCATCCACTGCCACATGTGTATTTACACTCTAACACCAGATGAGAAAATAACTCAAAAGAACCAAAAGTAAACCAGACAGAGCTCTTATACACACAGAGCTCAGGGTGGTTCCCACCTCTTTGAGGCTGTTCCTTCCATATTATTTAATATGTTAACATCAAGGTAAAGTCAAATGTTCCAGCTGTTCTTTATATATCTAACACAACAACACTGTAGCAAAACACCATGTTTTCTAAGCATACTGCCTTGGGAAATCAAACCACAATATCACAAAAACCCTTATGCATTTTATATTATTTCATTTTGAGTCCAGCCAATCAGAAAACTCCCTGACGGGTGACCGCCGGCCCTGATTCAACATGCACAATCAGCCAAAGCAGCCGTAATGAGGAAGGACTAGAGCTAACAAGACCGCGGTACAGACGGACTAGAGCTAACAGGACCGCGGTACAGACGCCATAATGAGGACTAGAGCTAACAGGAACGTGGTACAGACGGACTAGAGCTAACAGGACCGCGGTACAGACGCCGTAATGAGGACTAGAGCTAACAGGACCGCGGTACACACGGACTAGAGCTAACAGGACCGCGGAACAGACGGACAAGAGCTAACAGGACCACAGTACACACGGCGTAATGAGGACTAGAGCTAACAGGACCGCGGTACAGACGCCGTAATGAGGACTAGAGCTAACAGGACCGCGGTACACACGGCGTAATGAGGACTAGAGCTAACAGGACCGCGGTACAGACGGACTAGAGCTAACAGTACCGCGGTACAGACGCCGTAATGAGGACTAGAGCTAACAGGACCGCGGTACAGACGGACTAGAGCTAACAGGACCGCGGTACAGATGGACTAGAGCTAACAGGACCGCGGTACACACGCCGTAATGAGGACTAGAGCTAACAGGACCGCGGTACAGACGGACTAGAGCTAACAGGACCGCGGTACACACGCCGTAATGAGGACTAGAGCTAACAGGACCGCGGTACAGACGGACTAGAGCTAACAGGACCATGGTACACACGGCGTAATGAGGACTAGAGCTAACAGGACCACGGTACAGACGCCGTAATGAGGTCTAGAGCTAACAGGACCGCGGTACAGAAGGACTAGAGCTAACAGGACCGCGGTACAGACGGACTAGAGCTAACAGGACCGCGGTACACACGGACTAGAGCTAACAGGACCGCGGTACAGACGGACTAGAGCTAACAGGACTGCGGTACACACGCCGTAATGAGGGCTAGAGCTAACAGAACCGCGGTACAGACGGACTAAAGCTAACAGGACCGCGGTACAGACGCCGTAATGAGGACTAGAGCTAACAGGACCACGGTACAGATGGCCGTAATGAGGACTAGAGCTAACAGGACCGCGGTACAGACGGACTAGAGCTAACAGGACCGCTGTACAGATGCCGTAATGAGGACTAGAGCTAACAGGAACGTGGTACAGACGGACTAGAGCTAACAGGACCGCGGTACAGACGGACTAGAGCTAACAGGACCGCGGTACAGACGCCATAATGAGGACTAGAGCTAACAGGAACGTGGTACAGACGGACTAGAGCTAACAGGACCGCGGTACAGACGCCGTAATGAGGACTAGAGCTAACAGGACCGCGGTACACACGGACTAGAGCTAACAGGACCGCGGAACAGACGGACTAGAGCTAACAGGACCACAGTACACACGGCGTAATGAGGACTAGAGCTAACAGGACCGCGGTACAGACGCCGTAATGAGGACTAGAGCTAACAGGACCGCGGTACACACGGCGTAATGAGGACTAGAGCTAACAGGACCGCGGTACAGACGGACTAGAGCTAACAGGACCGCGGTACAGACGCCGTAATGAGGACTAGAGCTAACAGGACCGCGGTACAGACGGACTAGAGCTAACAGGACCGCGGTACAGATGGACTAGAGCTAACAGGACCGCGGTACACACGCCGTAATGAGGACTAGAGCTAACAGGACCGCGGTACAGACGGACTAGAGCTAACAGGACCGCGGTACACACGCCGTAATGAGGACTAGAGCTAACAGGACCGCGGTACAGACGGACTAGAGCTAACAGGACCATGGTACACACGGCGTAATGAGGACTAGAGCTAACAGGACCACGGTACAGACGCCGTAATGAGGTCTAGAGCTAACAGGACCGCGGTACAGAAGGACTAGAGCTAACAGGACCGCGGTACAGACGGACTAGAGCTAACAGGACCGCGGTACACACGGACTAGAGCTAACAGGACCGCGGTACAGACGGACTAGAGCTAACAGGACTGCGGTACACACGCCGTAATGAGGGCTAGAGCTAACAGAACCGCGGTACAGACGGACTAAAGCTAACAGGACCGCGGTACAGACGCCGTAATGAGGACTAGAGCTAACAGGACCACGGTACAGATGGCCGTAATGAGGACTAGAGCTAACAGGACCGCGGTACAGACGGACTAGAGCTAACAGGACCGCTGTACAGATGCCGTAATGAGGACTAGAGCTAACAGGACCACGGTACAGACGGACTAGAGCTAACAGGACCGCGGTACACACGCCGTAATGAGGACTAGAGCTAACAGGACCGCGGTACAGAAGGACTAGAGCTAACAGGACCGCGGTACACACGCCGTAATGAGGACTAGAGCTAACAGGACCGCGGTACACATGCCGTAATGAGGAAGGACTAGAGCTAACAGGACCGCAGTACAGACGGACTAGAGCTAACAGGACCGCGGTACAGATGGACTAGAGCTAACAGGACCGCGGTACACACGCCGTAATGAGGACTAGAGCTAACAGGACCGCGGTACAGACGGACTAGAGCTAACAGGACCGCGGTACACACGCCGTAATGAGGACTAGAGCTAACAGGACCGCGGTACAGACGGACTAGAGCTAACAGGACCACGGTACACACGGCGTAATGAGGACTATAGCTAACAGGACCGCGGTACAGACGGCGTAATGAGGACTAGAGCTAACAGGACCGCGGTACACACGCCGTATTGAGGACTAGAGCTAACAGGACCGCAGTACAGACGGACTAGAGCTAACAGGACCGCGGTACAGACGGACTAGAGTTAACAGGACCACGGTACGGACGGACTAGAGCTAATAGGACCGCGGTACAGACACCGTAATGAAGAAGGACTAGAGCTAACAGGACCGCGGTACAGATGGACTAGAGCCTACAGGACCGTGGTACAGACGGACTAGAGCTAACAGGACCGCGGTACAGATGCCGTAATGAGGAAGGACTAGAGCTAACAGGACCGCGGTACAGACGGACTAGAGCTAACAGGACCGCGGTACAGACGGACTAGAGCTAACAGGACCGCGGTACAAATGCCGTAATGAGGACTAGAGCTAACAGGACCGCGGTACAGACGGACTAGAGCTAACAGGACCGCGGTACAGACGCCGTAATGAGGACTAGAGCTAACAGGACCGTGGTACAGATGGACTAGAGCTACCAGGACCGCGGTACACACGCCGTAATGAGGACTAGAGCTAACAGAACCGTGGTACAGATGGACTAGAGCTAACAGGACCGCGGTACAGACGCCGTAATGAGGACTAGAGCTAACAGGACCGCGGTACAGACGGCCGTAATGAGGACTAGAGCTAACAGGACCACGGTACAGACGGACTAGAGCTAACAGGACTGCGGTACAGATGCCGTAATGAGGACTAGAGCTAACAGGACCACGGTACAGACGGACTAGAGCTAACAGGACCGCGGTACAGACGCCGTAATGAGGACTAGAGCTAACAGGACCGCGGTACAGACGGCCGTAATGAGGACTAGAGCTAACAGGACCACGGTACAGACGGACTAGAGCTAACAGGACTGCGGTACAGATGCCGTAATGAGGACTAGAGCTAACAGGACCACGGTACAGACGGACTAGAGCTAACAGGACCGCGGTACACACGCCGTAATGAGGACTAGAGCTAACAGGACCGCGGTACAGAAGGACTAGAGCTAACAGGACCGCGGTACACATGCCGTAATGAGGACTAGAGCTAACAGGACCGCGGTACAGAAGGACTAGAGCTAACAGGACCGCGGTACACACGCCGTAATGAGGACTAGAGCTAACAGGACCGCGGTACACACGCCGTAATGAGGAAGGACTAGAGCTAACAGGACCGCGGTACAGACGGACTAGAGCTAACAGGACCGTGGTACAGACGGACTAGAGCTAACAGGACCGCGGTACAGACGGACTAGAGCTAACAGGACCGCGGTACACACGCCGTAATGAGGACTAGAGCTAACAGGACCGCGGTACACACGCCGTAATGAGGAAGGACTAGAGCTAACAGGACCGTGGTACAGACGGATTAGAGCTAACAGGACCGCGGTACAGATGGACTAGAGCTAACAGGACCGCGGTACAGACGGCGGCTGGTCACTCACTCTGTCCTAAGCCCAGATGCCATCTCATGGCCGATGGTGGAGCACTGTGTTCTTAGCCCAACACTGTAATGGCAAATAAAGTATTTCAATTTCAGGTTTCATCTCTCTTAAATAGTGTTTAACTGTGTTCAGTTTGAATTGAGCCTTGTTGAGCTGTGTTTAGCATTGTTTGGCTATATACAGTTGTGTAATGCTGTGTTCACCAATGTTATGCTGTGTTCACTTTAATTTGATATGTTCATCAGTGTTCCTTTGTGTCCGGCTGTGTTAACCGTGTTTAATCTGCTGAGCAGTGTGTCAGGTTCATTCAGTGCAGTTTGCCTGAAATCCTGAACCTATTTGCATTTCAATGCTTCTTTGCCCTTTTAAATATGTGTTCATTTATTTACTGGATATGATGTGCAGTGTGTATGGCTTCAACATCACTAGTGGCCATGGGGTTAAAGGACATACTGAGTTTCACAATAATGCTATTCAGAAGAGCAAAATTCAGAGCAGATCAGAATATCAGGGCATAAACAGAACTTGTGACAGACACCCAGGACATTAGTCACCAATTAGACACCCATGGTATCAGAAGTAACTGCTTCATCATCACCTGAACAGGCTTTGACGGTGTATGGATGTAGACCTGCTCAAAATCATCATCTACATCCTAAATCATGTAAAATTGGGATGACCTGGTGAGAGGGGGCGGAGGATGGGGAGGACCTGGTGAAAGGGGGCGGAGGTTGGGGAGGACCTGGTGAAAGGGAGCGGAGTTTGGGGAGGACCTGGTGAAAGGGGGCGGAGGATGGGGAGGACCTGGTGAAAGGGGGCGGAGGTTGGGGAGGACCTGGTGAAAGGGAGCGGAGTTTGGGGAGGACCTGGTGAAAGGGGGCGGAGGACGGGGAGGACCTGGTGAAAGGGGGCGGAGTTTGGGGAGGACCTGGTGAAAGGGGGCGGAGTTTGGGGAGGACCTGGTGAAAGGGAGCGGAGTTTGGGGATGACCTGGTGAAAGGGGGCGGAGGACGGGGAGGACCTGGTGAAAGGGGGTGGAGTTTGGGGAGGACCTGGTGAAAGGACCTGGCCTTTTCTTGTAAGGCCCCCCAGCTTTGGAATAATCTTCCTAAATGTGTCCGGGACTATGACACAGTCACAATCTTTAAATCTAGGTTGAAAACCCACTTATTTAGTCTAGCGTTTGATAATTAATATCCCCCTTAGATAAAGGTACAGATCCAGGGGTTCATAGACGAAGGGTTTTATGGTAGACCGGGGCGCTGGTGCTGTCATCCTGTCACTGCTCGTGGTCACTCAAGTTTGTTGACAGTGCAGTGGACGGATGCCATTGTCTCAGAATGCCCCCAAGCCTATGTTACCTTCTGGTTCTGACTTTTTAGCTAGGCTGTAATAATTTAACTTAGTGCCGGAGTTGCTGCCACACTCCAGAAATGTTTATAATTTTTCCTGTCCTGTACATGTCCTCATACAGAGCTAATTTTCCCTGTTTCATTTCTCCACATGGCTGCCCGCCTGCTTGAGGAATAATGAGATGAGGAGAGACAAGCGATCCATCCTGGGCCGGCCACCTCCTGCCTAACCGGATGCCTACACCATGATGAACATTATTACATCTTTTATATTCTGTCTAAATGGACATTATTGCATCTTTTACATTCTGTCTACATTCTGTCTATATTGTTGTTGTTGTCATGGTGACCGGTGTCGGCCAGAGGAGGATGGGTTCCCCCCCTGAGTCTTGGTTCTTCTCAAGGTTTCTTCCTCATGCAAAAAACTAGGGAGTTTTTCCTTGCCACTGTCGCCCTTGGCTTGCTCACTGGGGGCTAGGACTCGGCACTTGTAAAGCTGCTTTGTGACAACAACTGTTGTAAAAAGCGCTATATAAATAAAATTTGATTTGATTTGATTTGAAAGGGGGCGGAGGATGGGGAGGACCTGGTGAAAGGGGGCGGAGGATGGGGAGGACCTGGTGAAAGGGGGTGGAGTTTGGGGAGGACCTGGTGAAAGGGGGCGGAGGATGGGGAGGACCTGGTGAAAGGGGGCGGAGGATGGGGAGGACCTGGTGAAAGGGGGCGGAGGATGGGGAGGGCCTGGTGAAAGGGGGTGGAGTTTGGGGAGGACCTGGTAAAAGGGGGTGGAGGATGGGGAGGACCTGGTGAAAGGGGGCGGAGGATGGGGAGGACCTGTTGAAAGGGGGCGGAGGATGGGGAGGACCTGGTGAAAGGGGGCGGAGGATGGGGAGGACCTGGTGAAAGGGGGCGGAGGATGGGGAGGGCCTGGTGAAAGGGGGTGGAGTTTGGGGAGGACCTGGTGAAAGGGGGCGGAGGATGGGGAGGACCTGGTGAAAGGGGGCGGAGGATGGGGAGGACCTGGTGAAAGGGGGCGGAGGATGGGGAGGGCCTGGTGAAAGGGGGTGGAGTTTGGGGAGGACCTGTTGAAAGGGGGCGGAGGATGGGGAGGACCTGGTGAAAGGGGGCGGAGTATGGGGAGGACCTGGGCCTCCCAAGTATGTCTCGCTGCAGCCTGCAGGACGGCGGAGTTGGACATCCAACCCCGCCCACATCCAACTCCACCCTCTAATGCGTTCTCGTGCGCCAACCCACTACTTCTTCATTCGAGAATAACTGTGTGGTACTTGAAAATATGCATAATAACTCACAAGTGTTCAAGAGACACGTTGTTGCGCTTAATTTACACATACCTCGTTTACTTTGTGTATCGTTCCACAAATGTTATTCATTATTTTCATTTATTGGGTGGCGAACGTAAAATGTTGACGGGGGGATGTAAAATGGACACAAATAGTATTATATCGCGATCGATCGATCACCAGTGGTTGGCGCCAGAGCGAACTAGTAACTCATTGAATCATAGATGTGGATCAGAGGTAAATAAGCTACATTTTTTTCGGCGTGAGAAATCGGATGTGTGGCTTGAGAGCGTGTGAAGACGGTCAAATGCGTGTGTCTCACGCTCAATGCGTGAGAGTTGGCAATTCTGCTACTATAACAATTAAAATGGTAATGTTTACTGATAATGTTGGTGATGTAGAAGGGGTATGTTGGTAATGTTGGTAATGGAGAAGGGGTGTAATGGTAATGTTGGTGATGGAGAAGGGATATGTTGGTAATGTTGGTGATGGAGAAGGGGTATGTTGGTAATGTTGGTGATGGAGAAGGGGTATGTTGGTAATGTTGGTGATGTAGAAGGGGTATGTTGGTAATGTTGGTGATGGAGAAGGGGTGTAATGGTAATGTTGGTGATGGAGAAGGGGTGTAATGGTAATGTTGGTGATGGAGAAGGGGTATGTTGGTAATGTTGGTGATGGAGAAGGGGTGTAATGGTAATGTTGGTGATGGAGAAGGGGTATGTTGGTAATGTTGGTGATGGAGAAGGGGTATGTTGGTAATGTTGGTGATGGAGAAGGGGTATGTTGGTAATGTTGGTGATGGAGAAGGAATATGTTGGTAATGTTGGTGATGGAGAAGAGGTGTAATAGTAATGTTGGTGATGGAGAAGGGGTATGTTGGTAATGTTGGTGATGGAGAAGGGGTGTAATAGTAATGTTGGTGATGGAGAAGGGGTATGTTGGTAATGTTGGTGATGGAGAAGGGGTGTAATGGTAATGTTGGTGATGGAGAAGGGGTATGTTGGTAATGTTGGTGATGGAGAAGGGGTATGTTAGTAATGTTGGTGATGGAGAAGGGGTATGTTGGTAATGTTGGTGATGGAGAAGGGGTATGTTAGTAATGTTGGTGATGGAGAAGGGGTATATTGGTAATGTTGGTGATGGAGAAGGGGTGTAATGGTAATGTTGGTGATGGAGAAGGGGTATGTTGGTAATGTTGGTGATGGAGAAGGGGTATGTTAGTAATGTTGGTGATGGAGAAGGAGTATGTTGGTAATGTTGGTGATGGAGAAGGGGTATGTTGGTAATGTTGGTGATAGAGAAGGGGTGTAATCAGGGCTTAATTTGAGCTGGATCCTGCCTGAACAGGATCCGGGAACTCTTTCATTTTGAAGGGTGCGTTCCGGGAACTGTCTGCCTCGAACCGGTAACTTTCAAGCCTACTAATTATAAGTTATGAAGAAATCTGTCTGCGTTGAACCAATTAATTGAACAAATAATTCTATAAAAGACATTTTTAAACACAAGATCCACATTCCTAAATCACATTAAGAGCTCTCCTTTTTAGCTATGCCTTTCCGTGTCTCCCCTATAAAGCTAGTTATACTTTCGTGAGTGACCGTAGCGCGCGACTAAGCACACCTCGTGCGCGTCACATTCTTTGCAGTGTTCTCCGTAACGATATGTGGTAGTATAAAGAAACACCCCTCAAAAATAAGGGCAGGAACATTTACCTGACCAATTTTAATGTTGCTTTGTGTTTCAGATTTGAAAAGTGCTGGAATTTAGGCTAAAGTACTTGAAAATGCACTTCTGCACTTAAAACACTTATAAAACACACGTAAATAATTTAAAAGTAATTTATATATATACGAATTGGCTTGTTATTTTGACATTTGTGTGCCTAAGCGTTGGGTTTTGTGTCCGATCCGGTGACATTGTTGGCCTCAGTGACCCTGTGTCTCATGCCACTGTTTGCGTTCCGGCATCGTTTGATTTACAAATTAAACACTGGGTGTAATAGTAATGTTGGTGTTTAGTGTACTGAAGCAGCCCAGCCCACTTTCGCAGATGGCGACACACCTGAGCAACTCTAGTGATGTGGCAGTGTTGTAGAGACCAAGAGTGGCACGATGAACACTATTCTGACTAATGGCTAAGCACATTATGATGTTGCCACCACGCACCCCAGGGACACTGACGATGGCTCAGTGTCTTATCATGTGCCTTTCCCTGTGCCTTGTTTTAGTAAAGTTGTAAAGGAACTTTACAACCACTGCTGCTACATTAATATTTATTTTATTGCTGTACCTTTGGGTAAGAGAGTAATGTAATTTCAATCATTTGTATGTCCTGTACATATTCAGAACTGACAGTTAAAAACATACATTTTGGTCAATAACATGTGAGTGATTTTCTTGTTAAAACTGTTAAACTAATTAAAATCTGGAAGTTCTGTTTACTGGGAGCAAAAACAGTCCGAGTTTCGAACGTAACATGGGCGTGGCTTCGGACTTGAGAAGAGGGTGGAGTTGGATGTGGGCGGGGTTGGATGTCCAACTCCGCCTTCCTGCAGGCTGCAGCGAGAGGCTTCTCGGGCCTCCAGGCCTGTGAAGTGAGCACCTCTGGTGTACAGTGATGAGCAGCTATAACAGAACATGTGTAGCACTGCTGTTATTGATTTGGCTTGTTAAATATTTCATGTTTAAATGAGCTCAGTCAACCTTGTTTATGCCTAAAAATGAATACTATGGGCTGCATCCCTCCTGAATATGAGCATGTTTGTGGCATGTTTTTACACATTTTTCGACAGCACGGTGACCACAAAGCATCTTTACGTTTAGTGGACACATTCTCTCGTGTTACCATTGTGTAGTGGCCTTTCACCACAATTTAAACATCAAATATCTGATTTAATGTGCTTCATGCAGCTACTGTGTACGGATAGGAACTGGAACAACAATTTCCTGTGTCACTGTCTTTGTCTCTGTGTCTCTCGCCACACACTAAAGATAAATGCATACATGCCTTAATCCCCCCGCAACAATTTTCTTTCAATTCTGTTTAGAAAACAACATCCCATCTGGTGGCGTATGAAGGCCTTAATGGAGTTATGATGTCTCCGCAGCCATGGAGATAGTAGGCTGGGAGTTTTTATGCTGAGCAAAAGGCAGCAGGAGGATCAGCAGAACACATTTAACTTCTCTCTAGATCATGAAGACAAACTCTACTTACTGCACATGGATGGAGGAACAAAGAGAAATAGCATGTGAAACAGAGAAAGAGTGAGAGAGATGGAGAGAGGGGGAGGGAGAGAGAGAGATGGAGAGAGGGTGAGGGAGAGAGAGAGATGGAGAGAGGGTGAGGGAGAGAGAGAGATGGAGAGAGGGTGAGGGAGAGAGAGAGATGGAGAGAGGGTGAGGGAGAGAGAGAGATGGAGAGAGGGTGAGGGAGAGAGAGAGATGGAGAGAGGGTGAGGGAGAGAGAGAGATGGAGAGAGGGGGAGGGAGAGAGAGAGATGGAGAGAGGGTGAGGGAGGTCGATGGAGAGTCGATGGGTTATGGCAGCTTTATTAGTGGCACTTTGGTGGCAGGAAACCAGAACTTTGAATGGCCACTATTGACCTTTCCTGCCTATATTTTGCCTTCTGTTCAGTCACAATGCAATACATAAAATGGGTTGGTATAGAATTATTTCAAACCACCTTTCTTAAATTCTATTTATTGGTAGAAGAGCACTCGCTATCACATGACCTCGCCTCAAGTTTCTTGAACTTTAACCTCTGTCAAATTGAAGCCATTTTGCAGCAAATGGCAATTCATAGTGTTTTGTCCTCTACAAAAACACAATGAACCATGAATCTCAAGAGGCCTATTATACAACCCCCCCCCCCACACACACACACACACACACACACACACTCACACACACACACACAGAAACCTGCACTAAAAAAAGTAAGGAAAAAAAGATGCGATAATTGCTTGACCTTTATCGACTGCTAGTGGAGAAGCCAATGTGCACGATCACTAGTTATGTGTGCGTAATTAATGCCCATCGACCAGGTCGGCTCTTTTTCTCCACCCTGATGGCCGGAGCGGACGGAGTGATGGCTGTCTGCCCGGGCCACGCCGCCTGCATACATTAGCCGCTACGCTCAATGACAAAGTGCCCGGTGCTCACCCCGACTGTGAGCCAGGACGGGTCAGTCTGGCGATGTCAATACGGCTCATACGTAGTATTGGCAGGTCTTAGTCGAATAGCAACTCGTTAGTCTGGCATATTGACTTAGTTTCAAAGCGAATTATAAGCCCAGAGAATAGATCGCTGAATGGAGAAGGAATAAATTCAAGAGAACATGGTGCTCATTCCAGAGTACCAGAGGAGCACAGAAGCAGAAACCTCTAGAGGGTTCAGTTAACTACCCCGCTGGCCTACAACCAAGATGGAGTTTGGTGTGGATGAGGGTTTAATGGTGTGAAAGCTTCTCATCTATCTGGCAATGATAATGTTGGTTAGAGGTTGTGGGAATGACCTCCGCTGGAGTTAAATGTACATTATGAACAATACACATAACCAACTTCACAAAGTTCCTGCTAAAGAGTATCCACCCTGTCTGAGGATGACCGTACTGCTAACCTTTCTTCAGGGTTTAGCCTCAGAAACATGGGCAGCAGAAGTCAGATCTTTGGGAATTGATGTTAGCATACATTCACTTATATCTGATACTTATTACTAGTTTATTTTGGCCCACTGTAGATGTTTCCAAGAGAAAACATATTTAGTGACCTGCAAGTGACCAGAATAATGAATTAACCAGTGAGAGAGACACACAGATCTAAGAGACTCCAGCATGTAAAAAAAAAAAAAAAGTAGTTATCAAAACCGGTTTAACTACCAGGAATCAGATTCACAACAGACTACATTTACTTACAGCTTTGGTTGGAAGTATAAATTTACTTTAAGAAGTTATATTATGTAACATTTATATGACTCTAAAGAAATCATCATCTTTTCCAATAAATGGTAAAGTACAAAATGAGGTGAAGGAATGCATGCTGGTATAACCACAATACTAATGGGCAGCTTGAATCCTCTTTTATGGGAATACATTCCCAGCTGTATCTGTTTCCTGCGGAGACTAAATGTCCACCAACTGTTACCACCCGTGGGTTATACGTAGGAATATCACAACCAGCCTCCCCTACAAACACTGTGGCCTAGAGGTCAGAGAAGGGGGCTTGGACCTGGGGGTCGGCATAGCAACACTGCCCTCTCCGCCCTAAAGTGCCCTTGAGCAAGGCAGCCAACCGCTCAGCTGCCCCAAGGGCAATAGGGCTGCACACCACCCCTGGAATTTGCACCGACAGCTTCTAGTGTGTGTGTGTGTGTGTGTGTGTGTGTGTGCAAGCGTGTGTTTACTACCACGGATGGGTTAAACCAGTGGTTCCCAAAGTGGGGGGGGCACCCCCTAGGTGGGGCGCGGAGCTATTACAGGGGGGGCGCGGAGCTTGGAAGTAAAACATGTGCACATGTGTCAATATGGGGGGGGGTGTGTAGGGGGGGCGCAAAAATATTCTCATTTACTAAAGGGGGGCACGGCAGAAAAAGTTTGGGAACCACTGGGTTAAACGCAGAGGCGCAGTTTCCCCACAGGGTGCCCTAAAGGAGCAGAATACCCAGCATGCACTGCAACACCCTTCGTGCAGAGGCAGACAGCCCAGAGGTTTTACAGCTGTGAACACAGTGAAACATAATGAACACGATACACTTTATAGAGGGCACAACCGCTGAGATTCTACTAATTGCAAATGACGAAGGAAGTCAAATCATCACAGAGTGATATTCAGTGTGTGCTCAAATATAACAGTTACTACATAGGACGTCCTCATTCAAGCCCCCACCTGCACACCCCCCCGGCAAACACACTAAATCCATTCACACCACCAACTACAGGGCTTCTTCCCCACAGCCATGTGCTTCATCAGTGAGTTCAGCCTCTCTCTCTCAGAGCTCTCCTGTC